>NC_142797.1:19969804-19979804 GCF_049724085.1 Artemia sp. Qi Xiang Cuo | reverse complement strand
GTTGTTGGTTTACCTTGTCACAGTTACATTCTCTTGATTTTTCAAAGCTCATTTGAATTTATTTCATTGAAATGCAAGAGTTGGAATATTTCAGTAGTGTTTCGTCGTGGTTTACCATGTCGCAGTTACATTCTCTTGATTTTTCAAAGTTCATTTTGGATTTCTTTCATTGAAATGCAAGAGTTGGAATATTTCAGTAGTGTTTCGTCGTGGTTTACCATGTCACAGTTACATTCTCTTGATTTTTCAAGGTTCATTTTGGATTTATCACGTTGAAATGCAAGAGTTGGAATATTGCAGTAGTGTTTTGTCATGGTTTACCTTGTCACAGTTACATTCTCTTCATTTTTCAAAATTCATTTTGAATTTCTTATGTTGAAAAGCAAGAGTTGGAATATTTCAGTAGTGTTTTGTAATGGTTTACCTTGTCACAGTTACATTTTCTTGATTTATCAAAGTTCATTTTTAATTTCTTTTATTGAAATGCAAGAGTTGGAATATTTCAGTAGTGTTTTGTCATGGTTTACCTTGTTAGAGTTACATTTTCATGATTTTTCAAAGTTCATTTTGAATTTCTTTTGTTGAAATGCAAGAGTTGGAATATTTCACTAGTGTTTTGTTGTGGTTTACCTTGTCACAGTTACATTTTATTGATTTTTAAAAGTTCATTTCGGTTTTCTTTCATTGAAGTGCAAGAGTTGGAATATTTCAGTAGTGTTTTGTCATGGTTTACCTTGTCACAGTTACATTCTCTTGATTTTTCAAAGTTCATTTTGGATTTCTTTCATTGAAATGCAAAAGTGGGATTATTTCAGTAGTGTTTTATCGTGGTTTACCATGTCACAGTTACATTCCCTTGATTTTTCAAAGTTCATTTTGAGTTTCTTTCATTGAAATGCAAGAGTTGGAATATTGCAGTTGTGTTTTGGTAGGGTTTACCTTATCACAGTTACATTCTCTTGATTTTTCATAGTTCATTTTGAATTTATATAGTTGAAATGCAAGAGATGGAATATTTCAGTAGTGTTTTGTTGTTGTTTTACCTTTTCACAGTTACATTATCTTGATTTTTCAAAGATCATTTTAATTTATTTCATTGAAATGAAAGAGTTTGAATATTTAAGTAGTGTTTTGTTGTGGTTTACCTTGTCATATTTAAATTCTCTTGATGTTTCAAAGTTCATTTTGGATTTCTTTCATTAAAATGCAAGAGTTGGAATATTTCAGTAGTGTTTTTTCGTGATTTACCTTGTCACAGATACATTATATTTATTTTTAAAATTAACTTTTGTATTTATATCGTTCAAATGCAAGAGTTGGAATATTTCAGTAGTGTTATGTCATGGTTTACCTTGCCACAGTTATATTCTCTTGATTTTTCAAATCTCCAATTTGAATTTCTATCGTTGAAATGCAAGAGCTGGAATATTTCAGTAGTGTTTTGCCGCGGTTTACCTTATCACAGTTACATTTTCTTGATTTATCAAAGTTCATTTGAATTTCTTTAGTGAAATGCAAGAGTTGGAATATTTCAGTAGTGTTTTGTCATGGTTTACCTTGCCACAGTTACATTCTCTTGATTTTTCAAATCTCCATTTTGAATTTCTATCGTTGAAATGCAAGAGCTGGAATATTTCAGTAGTGTTTTGTTATTGGTTTACCTTGTCACAGTTACATTCTTTTGATTTTTCAAAGCTCATTTAAATTTCTTTAGTGAAATGCAAGAGTTGGAATATTTCAGTAGTGTTTTGTCATGGTTTACCTTGTCACAGTTACATTCTCTTGATTTTTCAAAGTTCATTTTGAATTTCTTTAGTGAAATGCAAGAGTCGGAATATTTCAGTAGTGTTTGGTCATGGTTTACCTTGTCACAGTTACATTTTCTTGATTTTCATAGTTCATTTTGAATTTCTATCGTTGAAATGCAAGAGCTGGAATATTTCAGTAGTGTTTTGTTATTGGTTTACCTTGTCACAGTTACATTCTCTTGATTTTTCAAAGCTCATTTGAATTTCTTTCGTTGAAAAGCAAGAGTTGGAGTATTTCAGTAGTGTTTTGTCATGGTTTACCTTGTCGCAGTTACATTCTCTTGCTTTTTCAAAGTTCATTTTGAATTTCTTTCATTGAAATGCAAGAGTTGTATTATTTCAGTAGTGTTTGGTCATGGTTTACCTTGTCACAGTTACATTTTCTTGATTTTTCAAAGTTCATTTTGAATTTCTTTCATTGAAATGCAAGAGTTGGAATATTTCATTAGTGTTTTGTCGTGGTTTACCTTGTCACAGTTACATTCTCTTGATTTTTCAAAGTTCATTTTGGATTTCTTTCGTTAAAAAGCAAGAGTTGGAATATTTCAGTAGTGTTTTGTCGTGGTTTTCCCTGTTAGAGTTACATTTTCATGATTTTTCAAAGTT
This sequence comes from Artemia sp. Qi Xiang Cuo, assembly GCF_049724085.1. NCBI lineage: Eukaryota > Metazoa > Arthropoda > Branchiopoda > Anostraca > Artemiidae > Artemia > Artemia sp. Qi Xiang Cuo. Next base: position 19,977,390 of record NC_142797.1, on the reverse strand, counting down.
CATTTTGAATTTCTTTCGTTGAAATGCAAGAGTTGGAATATTTCACTAGTGTTCTGTTGTGGTTTACCTTGTCACAGTTACATTTTCTTGATTTTTAAAAGTTTATCTCGTTTTTTTTTCATTGAAGTGCAAGAGTTGGAATATTTCAGTAGTGTTTTGTCATGGTTTGCCTTGTCACAGTTACATTCTCTTGATTTTTCAAAGTTCATTTTGGATTTCTTTCATTGAAATGCAAGATTTGGAATATTTTAGTAGTGTTTTGTTGTGGTTTATCTTATCACAGTTACATTTTCTTGATTTATCAAAGCTCATTTTGAATTTCTTTTATTGAAATGCAAGAGTTGGAATATTTCAGTAGTGTTTTGTCGTGGTTTACCTTGTTAGAGTTACATTTTCATGATTTTTCAAAGTTCATTTTGAATTTCTTTCGTTCAAATGCAAGAGTTGGAATATTTCACTAGTGTTTTGTTGTGGTTTACCTTGTCACAGTTACATTTTCTTGATTTTTAAAGTTCATTTCGGTTTTCTTTCGTTGAAATGCAAGAGTTGGAATATTTCAGTAGTGTTTTGTCATGGTTTACCTTGTCACAGTTACATTCTCTTGATTTTTCAAAGTTCATTTTGGATTTCATTCCTTGAAATGCAACAGTTGGAATATTTCAGTAGCGTTTTGCCATGGTTTACCATGTCACAGTTACATTCTCTTGATTGTGGGATTATTTCAGTAGTGTTTTGCCATGGAGTACCATGTCACAGTTACATTCTCATGATTTTTCAAAGTTCATTCTGGATTTCTTTCATTGAAATGCAAGAGTTGTAATATTTTAGTAGTGTTTTGTCATGGTTTACCTTGTCACAATTACATTCTATAGATTTTTCAAAGTTCATTTTGGATTTCTTTCTTTGAAATGCAAGAGTTGGAATATTTCAGTAGTGTTTTGTTATGGTTTACCTTGTCACACTTACATTTTCTTGATTTTTCAAAGTTCATTTTTGATTTCTTTCATTGAAATGCAAGAGTTGGAATATTTCAGTAGTGTTTTGTTGTGGTTTACCTTGTCACACTTACATTTTCTTGATTTTTCAAAGTTCATTTTGGATTTATTTCATTGAAATGCAAGAGTTGGAATATTACAGTAGTGCTTTATCGTGGTTTACCTTGTCACAGTTACATTCTCTTGATTTTTCAAAGTTCATTTTGGATTTATCTCGTTGAAATGCAAGAGTTGATTTATTTCAGTAGTATTTTGTCATGGTTTACCTTGTCACAGTTACATTCTCTTGATTTTTCAAAATTCATTTTGGATTTCTTTCGTTGAAATGCAAGAGTTGGAATATTTCAGTAGTGTTTTGTTATGGTTTACCTTGTCTCAGTTACATTCTTTGATTTTTCAAAGTTCATTTTGAATTTCTTTCATTGAAATGCAAGAGTTGGATTATTTCAGTAGTGTTTTGTAGTGGTTTACCTTGTCAAAGTTACATTCTCTTGATTTTTCAAAGTTCATTTTCAGTTTATTTCGATGAAATGCAAGAGTTGGAATATTTCAGTTGTGTTTTGTCGTGGTTTACCTTGTCGCAGTTACATTTTCTTGATTTTTCAAAGTTCATTTTGAGTTTCTTTCATTGAAATGCAAGAGCTGGATTATTCCAGTAGTGTTTTGTAGTGGTTTAACTGGTCAAAGTTACATTTTCTTGATTTTTTAAAGTTAATTTTGTTTTTCTTTCATTGAAATGCAAGAGTTGGAATATTTCAGTAGTGTTATGTAATGGTTTACCTTGTCACAGTTACATTCCCTTGATTTTTCAAAGCTCATTTTCGACTTCTCTAGTTGAAATGCAAGAGTTGGAATATTTCAGAAGCGTTTTGTGGTGGCTTACCTTGTCACGGTTATATTATATTGATTTTTCAAAGTTCATTTTGAATTTCTTTCATTGAAATGAAAGAGTGGGATTATTTCAGTAGTATTTTGTCGTAGTTTACCATGTCACAGTTACATTCCCTTGATTTTTCAAAGTTCATTTGGATTTCTTTTATTGAAATGCAAGAGTTGGAATATTTCAGTAGTGTTTTGTTGTGGTTTACTTTGTCACACTTACATTCTCACGATTTTTCAAAGTTCATTTTGGTTATCTTTCATTGAAATGCAAGAGTTGGAATATTTCAGTAGTGTTTTGTCGTGGTTTACATTGTTAAAGTTCCATTCTCTTAATTTTTCAAAGTACATCTTGGATTTCTTTTGTTGAAATGCAAGAGTGGGAATATTTCAGTAGTGTTTTTTCGTGGTTTACTTTGCACAGTTACATTCTCTTGATTTTTCAAAGTTCATTATGGATTTCTTTCGTTGAAATATGTTTTGTCGTGCTTTACCTTGACACAGTTAAATTTCTTGATTTTTGTTAGGTTAGGTTAGATCAAGTTATATTAGGTTAAGTTAGGTTAGGTTAGGTTAGCCTACGTAAGCGCGCGTACGTAGGCTAACCTAACCTAACCTAACTTAACCTAACCTAACTTGATCTAACCTAACCTAACCTAACAAAAATCAAGAAATTTAACTGTGTCAAGGTAAAGCACGACAAAACATATTTCAACGAAAGAAATCCATAATGAACTTTGACAAATCAAGAGAATGTAACTTTGACAAAGTAAACCACGACAAAACACTACTGAAATATTCCAACTCTTGCATTTCAACAAAAGAAATCCAAGATGCACTTTGAAAAATTAAGAGAATGTAACTTTAACAAGGTAAACCACGACAAAACACTACTGAAATATTCCAACTCTTGCATTTCAATGAAAGATAACCAAAATGAACTTTGAAAAATCAAGGGAATGTAACTGTGACAAGGTAAACCATAACAAAACACTACTGAAATATTCCAACTCTTGCATTTCAATGAAAGAAATACAAAATGAAATTTGAAAAATCAAGACAATGTAAATGTGACAAGTTAAACCACTACAAAACACTACTGAAATATTCCAACTCTTGCATTTCAATGAAAGAAACTCAAAATGAACTTTGAAAAATCAAGAAAATGTAACTGCGACAAGGTAAACCACGACAAAACACTACTGAAATATTCCAACTCTTGCACTTCATCGAAAGAAACTCAAAATGAACTTTGAAAAATCAAGGGAATGTAACTTTGACAAGGTAAACCACGAGAAAACACTACTGAAATAATCCAACTCTTGCATTTCAATGAAAGAAATTCAAAATGAACTTTGAAAAATCAATAGAATGTAAATGAGACAAGGTAAACCATGACAAAACACTACTGAAATATTCCAACTCTTGCATTTCAACGAAAAAAATCCAAAATGAACTTTGAAAAATCAAGAGAATGTAACTGTTACAAAGTAAAGCACGACAAAATACTACTGAAATAATTCAACTCTTGCATTTCAACGAGATAAATCCAAAATGAACTTTGAAAAATCAAGAGAATGTAACTGTGACAAGGTAAACCACGATAAAACACTACTGAAATATTCCAACTCTTGCATTTCAATGAAAGAAATCCAAAATGAACTTTGAAAAATCAAGAAAATGTAAGTGTGACAAGGTAAACCATAACAAAACACTACTGAAATATTCCAACTCTTGCATTTCAATGAAAGAAATAAAAAATGAACTTTGAAAAATCAAGAAAATGTAAGTGTGACAAGGTAAACCATAACAAAACACTACTGAAATATTCCAACTCTTGTATTTCAATGAAAGAAATCCAAAATGAACTTTGAAAAATCTATAGAATGTAATTGTGACAAGGTAAACCATGACAAAACACTACTAAAATATTACAACTCTTGCATTTCAATGAAAGAAATCCAGAATGAACTTTGAAAAATCATGAGAATGTAACTGTGACATGGTACACCATGGCAAAACACTACTGAAATAATCCCACTCTTGCATTTCAACGAAAGAAATCCAAAATAAACTTTGAAAAATCAAGAGAATGTACCTGTGACATGGTAAACCATGGCAAAACGCTACTGAAATATTCCAACTGTTGCATTTCAAGGAATGAAATCCAAAATGAACTTTGAAAAATCAAGAGAATGTAACTGTGACAAGGTAAACCATGACAAAACACTACTTAAATATTCCAACTCTTGAATTTCAACGAAAGAAAACCGAAATGAAAATTTAAAAATCAAGAAAATTTAACTTTTACAAGGTAAACCACAACAAAACACTAGTGAAATATTCCAACTCTTGCATTTCAACGAAAGAAATTCAAAATGAACTTTGAAAAATCATGAAAATGTAACTCTAACAAGGTAAACCACGACAAAACACTTCTGAAATATTCCAACTCTTGCATTTCAATAAGAGAAATTCAAAATGAGCTTTGATAAATCAAGAAAATGTAACTGTGATAAGGTAAACCACAACAAAACACTACTAAAATATTCCAACTCTTGCATTTCAATGAAAGAAATCGAAAATAAACTTTGAAAAATCAAGAGAATGTAACTGTGACAAGGCAAACCATGACAAAACACTACTGAAATATTCCAACTCTTGCACTTCAATTAAAGAAAACCGAAATGAAATTTTAAAAATCAAGAAAATGTAACTGTGACAAGGTAAACCACAACAGAACACTAGTGAAATATTCCAACTCTTGCATTTCAACGAAAGAAATTCAAAATGAACTTTGAAAAAACAAGAAAATGTAACTCTAGCAAGGTAAACCACGACAAAACACTACTGAAATATTCCAACTCTTGCATTTCAATGAAATAAATTCAAAATGAACTTTGAAAAATCAAGAAAATGTAACTGTGATAAGGTAAACCGCAACAAAACACTACTGAAATATTCCAGCTCTTGCATTTCAACGATAGAAATTCAAATTGGAGATTTGAAAAATCAAGAGAATATAACTGTGGCAAGGTAAACCATGACATAACACTACTGAAATATTCCAACTCTTGCATTTCAACGTGATAAATCCAAAATGAACTTTTAAAAATCAAGAGAATGTAACTGTGACAAGGTAAACCACGACAAAACAGTACTGAAATATTCCAACTCTTGCATTTCAATGAAAGAAATCCAAAATGAACTTTGAAAAATCAAGAAAATGTAAATATGACAAGGTAAACCACAACAAAACACTACTGAAATATTCCAACTCTTGCATTTCAATGAAAGAAATTCAAATGAGTTTTGAAAAATCAAGAGAATGTAACTGTGACAAGGTAAACCATCAACAAAACACTACTGAAATATTCCAGCTCTTGCATTTCAACGATAGAAATTCAAAATTAACTATTAAAATCAAGAGAATGTAACTGTGATAAGGTAAACCCTACCAAAACACAACTGCAATATTCCAACCCTTGCATTTCAATGAAAGAAACTCAAAATGAACTTTGAAAAATCAAGGGAATGTAACTGTGACATGGTAAACCACGATAAAACACTACTGAAATATTCCAACTCTTGCACTTCAATGAAAGAAAACCGAAATGAACTTTTAAAAATCAAGAAAATGTAACTGTGACAAGGTAAACCACAACAAAACACTAGTGAAATATTCCAACTCTTGCATTTCAACGAAAGAAATTCAAAATGAACTTTGAAAAATCATGAAAATGTAACTCTAACAAGGTAAACCACGACAAAACACTACTGAAATATTCCAACTCTTGCATTTCAATAAAAGAAATTCAAAATGAACTTTGATGAATCAAGAAAATGTAACTGTGATAAGGTAAACCATAACAAAACACTACTGAAATATTCCAACTCTTGCTTTTCAACATGAGAAATTCAAAATGAATTTTGAAAAATCAAGAAAATGTAACTGTGACAAGGTAAACCATGACAAAACACTACTGCAATATTCCAACTCTTGCATTTCAACGTGATAAATCCAAAATGAACTTTGAAAAATCAAGAAAATGTAACTGTGACAAGATAAACCACAACGAAACACTACTGAAATATTCCAACTCTTGCATTTCAATGAAAGAAATTCAAATGAGCTTTGAAAAATCAAGAGAATGTAACTGTGACAAGGTAAACCATGACAAAACACTACTGCAATATTCCAACTCTTGCATTTCAACGTGATAAATACAAAATGAACTTTGAAAAATCAAGAAAATGTAACTGTGACAAGGTAAACCACAACGAAACACTACTGAAATATTCCAACTCTTGCATTTCAACGAAAGAAATTCAAATGAACTTTGAAAAATCAAGAGAATGTAACTGTGACAAGGTAAACCAACAACAAAACACTACTGAAATATTCCAGCTCTTGCATTTCAACGATAAAAATTCAAAATGAACTATGAAAATCAAGAGAATGTAACTGTGATAAGGTAAACCCCACCAAAACACTACTGCAATATTCCAACTCTTGCATTTCAATGAAAGAAACTCAAAATGAACTTTGAAAATCAAGGGAATGTAACTGTGACATGGTAAACCACGACAAAACACTACTGAAATAATCCCACTCTTGCATTTCAATGAAAAAAATTCAAAATGAACTTTGAAAAATCAAGAGAATGTAACTGTGACAAGATAAACCACAACCAAACACTAGTGAAATATTCCAACTCTTGCATTTCTAAGAAAGAAATCCAAAATGAACTTTGAGAAATCAAGAGAATGTAACTGTGACAAGGTAAACCACGACAAAACGCCACTGAAATATTCCAACTCTTGCATTTCAATGAAATAAGTCCAAAATGAAATTTGAAAAATCAAGAAAGTGTAACTGTGACAAGGTAAACCACGACTAAACACTACTGAAATATTTCAACTCTTGCATTTCAATGAAAGAAATTCAAAATGAACTTTGAAAAATCAAGAGAATGTAACTGTGACAAGGTAAACCATGACAAAACACTACTGAAATATTCCAACTCTTGCTTTTTAACGAAAGAAATTCAAATGAGCTTTGAAAAATCAAGAGAATGTAACTGTGACAAGGTAAACCAATAACAAAACACTACTGAAATATTCCAGCTCTTGCATTTCAACGATAGAAATTCAAAATCAACTATGAAAATCAAGATAATGTAACTGTGACAACGTAAACCATGACCAAACACTACTGAAATATTCCGACTCTTGCATTTCACTAAAGAAATTCAAAATGAACTTTGAAAAATCAAGAGAATGTAACTGTGACAAGGTAAACCATGGCAAAACACTACTGAAATATTCCAACTCTTGCATTTCACTAAAGAAATTCAAATGAGCTTTGAAAAATAAATAGAATGTAACTGTGACAAGGTAAACCAACAACAAAACACTACTGAAATATTCCAGCTCTTGCATTTCAACGATAGAAATTCAAAATGAACTATGAAAATCAAGAGAATGTAACTGTGATAAGGTAACCCCCACCAAAACACTACTGCAATATTCCAACTCTTGCATTTCAATGAAAGAAACTCAAAATGAACTTTGAAAAATCAAGGGAATGTAACTGTGACATGGTAAACCACGACAAAATACTACTGAAATAATCCAACTCTTGCATTTCAACGAAAGAAATTCAAATGAACTTTGAAAAATCAAGAGAATGTAACTGTGACAAGGTAAACC
>NC_142797.1:19947304-19964804 GCF_049724085.1 Artemia sp. Qi Xiang Cuo | reverse complement strand
TTTTAATAGTCGAAAGTGATTGGAAGGCACCTAACACCCCTTCCACGCCCACCACTTCCCTAAACACATCCAATCAAAATTTAGAGGTAGCCATTTTGTTTAACGTAGTTGAAAGTTCTGGAAATTGGGTCTTAGAGGATGAAAACCTCCCTCACAGCCCTTAGGGTAAGGGTTGTAATTTATGCCCTGGGGGCATATTTGTCAAAAGGGCGTATCAGCAATTACAGGGCCTGTTGCGGGGGATTTTGAACTATTCAAAAGACAATATTTGCATCGTATTGCAACTGCTTCTAACAATACTAGTGCTACTGATACTATTATTACTACTGGTTCAACTACTATCACTACTGATACTGCTTGTACTACTACTATTGCTAATAGTGCTAAGGACACTAAGGCGAAAAATTTGGGGAATATTGAAACTGTATTGAACTAACTCGGAATACCCTATGTCCACACAGATATGCATAAAAAAGTAACAATACTTAAAAAATACTACATTGAAAAAAAAGCATATTAAACATGAAAAAAATACACTTTTTTTTAATTTATAAGAAAATACAACATTTACATAGACACAGAGAAAAAACACTTAAATAAATACACTTTTTTTGTTTATTTATAGAAAAATATAACAATTATTAGAATAAAGCACTTGAAATAATATCACTTTTTAATTTGAATGAAACATGTATATTTACAAAAAAAAATCTGCTCCAAGTAAAAAAAAAGATAACTTTGGTAGTGGTTGTGCGCCCCCCCTGGCAGCCGCCCCCTCCCCGGGTCGCGAGGCCCCCTCCCCCCCCCAAAGGCCGCGAGGCCCCCCCCAAGGGTTTTAGGAAAAAATTTACTGGACTTTATTCAAACCGAGACTTTCCCTATGGATAACACATTCGGCCCGGTCTGAAGTTAAATAGTGTCCAAGGGGGAGGGTAGTCACACCGTCTTGACAAACATAGATCTTGTCCGAAATGGTACTCATGGCAATTTTTTCTACATTTACAGTAAAGTTCCTGTAGTTGAGGGAACGAATTGCCAGCAATTTGGCTCATGGAATTGTATTTTGAACAATACAATTCCTATTGATATCCCAGTCAAAATTTTTGTTCACACAGTGAGTGGGTACTCATCTGCAGAATTTCATGAGTTTCCAGTCGTGTGGCGGCATAGAGTATACCTTCTGACTAACAAAAACACCACAAGAAATCATGTCGCTTACCATTTCTGATTTAAAAAATAAAAGCTGATTTGGTGCCCGACGTTTCACTAGCTCTTGGTAAAGCCCACTCTAATTGGTGTAGTCCATCCGTGAGCTGATAATTTCACCGTGCGCCCAATCATCAATTAGATTTGGGGTTTTTACTTTTAGCAGTAGAGAATCTGTGTCCCCGTAGCAGACCTCTACTTGCCTCTTTTCCGGCCACTTTACCCTAGCCACATTGTAGTAGAATTCCAACATGAGCTTCTTAGAGATCTCCAAGATCGCACTGCCTGCAGCAATATTTTTATTCAGGACAATACTTCTTTTTTTCCTATTGATATGCACTATATCTGTGCCGAAAATTTTGACGTAAGTGTAGCTTGAATTAGCATTAATTTTAAAGAAGTGTGCGGGGTCATCCACGACAATAAGATGACTTCACTTGCGATCACTTGAGCGTCTTGACAATGGTTGGATCCAAAATGAATTAAACTATCTCTAGTATGGCGTTTCTTTGCGCTGCCGAAAGTTTGCTGACCATGGTGCCAACACACGTTTTCAGATAGGCTTTTTGACTAAACTGGAGTGCTCTATGAACCTTTGTGACGTTGAAACCGTTGTTGCACATTCATTTTAAAGTCACATGATGTACAACTATATTTTTTTTCGGCAGAAGGTCAGCAATAAGTTTTTGTTTTGAAGGTGACCGATGCCATACGTCCAACTCAACTAAACACCTATTGCGAGGGCTCAAAGAGTCCTTAGTCAAATGTCTATTGATGCACGGGAAAACAAAATCCTTTACTGAATCGTGAAGCTCGACTGGTATCTCCCCATCAATTTCAAAAAACATTTTCAAACTCCCTATTCTCCTCAACACTGTCAACGTTGGGGAAATGGGGAGCTTGAGGGTCATTGAGCCATTTATAGTCACTGCAAGGTAACGCATAATGGGACATGGCCGAGGGGTAGAGAGAATTCATATCAAGGAAAACTGCATCCGATTTTGTCCCCGTCTTCTCTCCTGTTGGATCAGTTTCCAAGATACGATCCCCGTGAAAAACAAATCCACCCCTCATTGACCTTTCGATGAACAGATGCTGATCAATGTCAGTGATTAGCCCAATTTTTTCCCCACTAATTTTTAGGAGGAGGTCCATCACCAAATGAGGAGATGAAAAAAAATAGCCCAAATCAAGATTAAATTCCCCATAGATTTTGTCCGTATTTTTACATATAATGTCTAACAGAGTTAACACATCACTCGACAAATACAGCTTGCAGTAGTCGAACCCATTTTTACACCCTCCCTCTGCCCTCACTTTTTTAGCAAAATTTGTATTCATAGGGGGTGCACCTACGATCGTGAAGATTATCATAATACGATTCACTTCGGAGAATAGTGCTCTAGGTATCTCTTAGCATGAAATTATAAGCAGCGGAAAGAAATTTGCACGCGACCGACGACAAATCATATAGACCATTTGAAACCACCTATTTTAGGTGAAGGACGGCGTTTCAAGCGGTATCGTTTTTCTGTACCAGCAATAAATCGATCACTGATCTAGGGAAAAAACTGTAGGAGTTTGAAAATTAAATTTTATTCGTGTACTCAACATCGTCTTCAACAAATTTCCACATAAATTCCAAAACAAGCAACTTTTCCGATGACTTAGGAATGATTTTGTAGCAAAAGCTATCTATCACCCATGCATCATCCATTGTTCCATTTTTTTGAAGACGTGCCATTGCTGGTAGCACATACTTCAGATCGTACTTAGAGTTATGTATAAAAACCGGAATAAAGAGTTGATGTTTAATTTTTAAATTACATGAATTGTGAGCCCCCCCCGAAAGTTACTTTTTCCTGTTGAATTGGGATCAATAAGGTGTTTATGATCCAGGACCGCGTCTTTTGGGGCAAGAACACCTCTACAAACCCAACAAATTGTCCCCTTTTCTAGTGCCAGTCGCTCTTTATCTGATTATGTCATTGGATAGTTGGTGTGACGCAATCGTGAAATTGCGGGCGTTTGCTGTTTTTATTAAAGATATCAATAACTTTCCCATACTACCCTCCTCATCCTTAGCCAAAAAAACTCTTCCAACTGCATTTTATTATTGAAATCGCGACGGGCATGTGCATAGGAACACACAACTAGTTTGTGTTCCTTGACTATATTTTGCCTTGATGGGTCCGATACCTCCACCAGTCTTGATTCACAGTCCAAACTTACTTTATCAACTTGTAGCAGGGAATTTTGGAAAATTTTAAATTGTAAAGTCCTTCTACCGGCCTTCTGCCGGCATTTCAATTCTTTGATTCCCATGAATTTTGCAATGTCTCATGTGATCCGAGAATGTTCGCTCAGATCTAAATGAAGAAAGACACCTGGGGCAATAGAGACATTCTCCTTTGTTCTTGCTTTGGGATAAGAGTCGACTTATTGCTGTAACGGGGAAAAAATGACCATAGAAATTTACATCTTTGGGGGGCTCGTAAATAACCCAAACCCAATTTTTAACATTATCTACCATCGGTGTCCTCACTGAATACAAAACTCCTTTTTTATTTGGTTTCTTTCCCCCATTTACAAATTCCGTGTCATACTGGAGAACGACCACCCCAACCCAAGATTTTCATTTGCTTTTTCAAATATGGTTATTTCTTTCAAGGACACCGTATATTTTCCCTCTAAACAATCAAAATTTACTTTAGGGAAATTTTTTCCACCGTTATGTGCAAGTCATTCGAGATTTTTCACTGATGAATCTTTTTTAATGTTTTATGGGCTGCTGCTAAAAATGCATATTTAAAGCATTGCAGCCCCATTTCAAAATTGACACCCTGAACTCCTCCTGTAGTCGACAAATCTGGGTGACATTTTATTCTTCTGCCCCACCCTCCCCTTAAAAGAAAGTTTTTTTTAAATCTACTGAGATTCAGATCCATGTGTTCAATATGTAAAATGGTGGACCAACTTCCCCTCTCGTTAAACGTGTCCAAAGTCGAAATTAATTTATTTACCCGGTTGAAAAAGTTATTCTCAAATTCATTTAGACCAGGGTAAAAAGTCTGGTTGCCAGTTGAAAAATGAAAATAAAAAGTATCCCCAGATGTCCCCTTTTGTAAATAAACTTTTTGATTTAATGATGCTTTAACCCCCCCTTGACCCCCCCAATTCTGAATCTGAATCTCAAATTGTGCTCGAATTCTGTCGATGTAGCTATGAAGAACATTCACAGGGTCTGTTAAAATAATGCTCCCGTCAATCACGTTTTCTTCGGGATGGTTAAAATCTATTCTGTATGTTTGTAAAAGACTTAGAGCAGACTCTAACAAATAAAATTCACGTAGTTCCGGGGATATACCACTATTTTCATGTCCTGCACCTATTTGTAGAGGATCCAATTCACTAATAGTAAAGTCGTCGTCAAAAATGTCCCCGGGAACATTAGGTCCAACAATTTGCATAAGGCTGTCCATTTCTTCAGTTGTAAATTGAAAATCCAGGGGGATATTAATGTCATACCTTCACTAACATCATCCGGCGAGAGGGGACAATCGCCCATGATACTTTGAAGTCCCGAGCCAGGGAATGCAGAAGTTTTCATAGCTTCCCCTTGAAACTAGAAAATGAATGGTTTAAGTTTTTTTTTTCTTTGACGAAAGTTTTAACACAATTATAGCACACTTTTTTTTATCAAACAATTTTCTTTTTCTTAATTGGATTCGAATTTATCAAACAAATGCATAATAAATTACAAATTTTTGCTTATAGCATTATTTATAAAACAAATGCATAAATTGCAAATTTTTGCTTAGAGCATTATTTACAATACAATCCATAATAAATTACAAATTTTTGCTTATAGCATTATTTATAAAACAAATGCATAATAAATTGCAAATTTTGTTAAATACACGCATACACATGCGCGCACACACACACACACACACACACACACACACACTTTAACAGTGTTGAAAAAATGGCGAGAAGGCTAATTCATTAACCTATGGAAAAAAAGGTTTTATTTTCTATGTGAAATAGCCATTATTTTATAAAGTTAAAAAAAAGCATGTTCATTTTTTCACCCCATCCTCAAAACTCAATTCCTCCTAGAATTATTTAAACTAAATACTTGCCTCCACCCCCCCCCTCCCAGAGAAAGTTCAGAAAGACGCAAAAGATTTCTTTCTTTGCCCTTTGGGGTTGGGGTAGAGGACCTCACAACACTGTTCAAATAGAACTTGTGTATTATAACGACCAAAGAGTTTCACCCTCAAATTCTCTTCTAAAACATCTTCTAAAATCATCTTTTAAAATGTCTCTAACTGTTTCGCCGAAATAATTCCCTAAAATGTCTAAAACGGTTTTGTCCAAATAATCTCTAAACGTAATTTCTGCATGTTCCTTTTGTTTTTGACATCTCTGCGCTGTCACATTTGAAATTACTAAGAAACCCTTTCCCACGTTAATCTCTTCATCTCTAAGATCAAAACATTCACCCGGAGATAATTACCCTTTCGTGACAAATCAATCAACCTTGACATCACCCGTCAGACATTCCGGTTATTTGGACCACTTTGTAACGAGCGTCTCGTAGAATAACATAGGGATTCCTATATTCTTGCATTACACTTGATCAAATGTATTTATACCCCATTTTTTACGACAGCAGCATTTTTGGCAATGTTCAGAATGAAAACAAGATAAACAAGTCGACGATATACCAGACCAGGGTCAATTTCCGGACTGTACTTAGGTATAACATCGACAATTTCTCTTTTGTTCAAGATCAAGGTTGCTGACAATTACGGCAGTAGGTCAAATAATTGAAAACAAGTATATTTTTTGGAGTCAAAGGACCTCCAAAAATGTATATAATTAGAGACTCGCAATAAGAGAAAATGGGGGTTTTGACCAATTACTTCTATTTTATATTTAAGGGGAGACAAAAACACACGAAACACCTTAACGTTAGTGCCTACAATTTTTATGAAACTTTAAATGAATTGTTACAATCAGGAGTTTATTACGGAGGAGTTTATTTTGATGGGGATAGTATTTCTGGAAGGGGCGTGAATTAAACAAAAAAAATAATACATGGATTATATAGAAAACAGGAAAAAATTACGAAAAATCTTAAAAATTGCCAGATTCTAGGGGACAGACAGAAGGAGTCCTTCCCTCTGCCTATAAAGTTTTCTTTGTATATATATATTGCACACCTAGGATCACAGGAAGTACATGGGCACACTTTCTTCAGTAGACTATGGAAATTATTTAGTATTGAAAAACAAAATACAGCCTATAGTCCTATAAGCAAACACTAGATGAGAGTCCAAAGATGAGAGGCTTTGATAAGGTTCCAAAGGTTTAAGATCTAACTTGGCACTGGTCTTACTGCTTTGAATACATCTTAAAGCAAGGTTGTCCACTGTGAGGGGGAGAGGCAAGAAGGCCGTCTCATGGGAAGACCAAAAATACACAGAAATATGGAATTTTTCAGCGATTCTGATAAATACAATCTTTTTGTCTGATCCACCCAAAATGTTCTTAAAGGTGTACAAAACTCTGGGAAAATTTATAAGGTCGCCCATGTCCCAAAGATTGTGAACAGGGGTTTGACCGTGATTTAATTCCAGAGTGTATAAAACTCTGGGAAAATTTATAAGGTCGCCCATATCCCAAAGATTGTGAACAGGGGTTTGACCGTGATTTAATTCCAGAATAAGATCGGTAATTCATTAGTAGCCGAGCAACACGCGAGAACTCAATTCCTCCTAGAATTATTTAAACTAAATACTTGCCTCCACCCCCATCCTCCAGAAATTTCAGAAAGACGCATAAGAGTGCTTTCTTTGTCAATAAAAAAAATGCATTATATTCAGCTATCTCTGAGGGGAGCAGAGAAATTTAAAACAATGGTTGGGGGTGGGGGGGGTAACATTTTTAATTTCTCTGACATACGTTACCCCTAGAAAACCCTGGGTTACTAGAGGACTGATGAAGGCCATATCAAATCGAAGACTGCTATATAAATATTCTGTAGTGTCTCCTGAGGCGAAAGTGAGATACAAGAAATATAATTGTGAACTCAATAACCTATTACGAGAAGCGAGAATCAATTATTATCGAAATGAGTTTAAAAAAAGTGCAGGTAATCCCAGGCGAACGTGGAGAGTAATTCACTCTGTTCTCAGCCCTTTCAAAAGTTCAATTTTACCTGAAAATTTCAACACTGATGCTTCGATTGTAGATAATATGTGTGACCATTTTTCTATTGTTGGTAAATGGATAGCGAACTCCACGAGAAAATTTTCTGAGGATGGAACATACCACCAGTTTTTACCCGAGGAAAGTGATGTATCTGCATATCTGAAACCAGTAACTGCTAGTGAATTACGTACCACATTGTGGAACATGAGAAATAATGCTTCTGGCGCTGACTTCCTTTCATTGCGTGTACTTAAGTACGTTTTCTCGGAAATATGCGACCAGGTTTTTGTTCTATTTAATATGTGCCTAAAAGTTGGTGTTTTTCCCGATTTTATGAAAATTGCTAGAGTGGTTCCGCTTTTTAAGGGCAGAGAAAAAAATTTGCCGAATGATTATAGGGCTATTTCATTGCTGCCAGTTTTATCGAGAGTTTTTGAAAAATTGATTAGTTGCAGGATGGTTGATTTTCTGGAGAATAAAAAGTATTTTAGTAAAACTCAGTTTGGATTCCGTAAAGCAATGTCGACAGATCAAGCTCTTCTTTTTCTCACGACTTTTGTGAACGATGCTCTGGATCAAGGGTGGAAAGTTGCATCTGTTTTTTTGGACATTGTGAAAGCCTTCGATGCAGTGGACCATGAAATTCTTCTGGTGAAGCTGAGGAATTGCGGTTTTCTAGGTATGTTTTATCGTCTATTGGAATCTTTTCTCCAGGATAGAAAGCAGTTTGTCAGTGCTGGTGAAATTAAATCGCAAGTTAAAAGTGTTGAATTCGGTGTCCCTCAAGGGTCTGTTTTGGGGCCACTACTGTTTCTTATATATATTGATGACCTGCGAAATGCTATCAATGGACTTTCTTTTGATTTAAAATGTCGTGATACTGGAGCATCAAAATCTATTTTGCCTTATTTCGCTGATGACACGCATCTAACTGTTGCTGCAAAAACCGGGGAAATGCTTATACAGAATCTTCAGACTGGCCTGTTAAACATTGAGAAATGGATGAGGGTTAACAGACTTCAGCTAAACCATGCAAAATCCCATTTTGTAATGTATGGGAGAAGTAGCAATTACTAAACTTGGATTGAAAAAATACAGTTAGGTGAAAATATTCTGCCTCGGGAAGTTTCGACAAAGTATCTAGGGGTGATTGTTGATGAGTGCCTTAACTTCAAAGAGCACATTTCATGTGTTAGTGGCAAAGTCGCCAGAAATGTTGGGATGATGAGGAAACTGAAGCACTTTTTTCAGAAAGACATTATGAGATTGCTTTATTTTTCTTTTGTTCACCCATACCTTCTATATGGTTGTCTTGTGTGGTCAAGCACGTTTTTAATGCACCTTCGTCCCCTTAGAAGTTTACAAAATAATGCCCTATGTGTTTTAACTGGAGATAATCATAATATGTCTGTTAGACATAGATATAATCAAGTAAATATATTACCGATGGCTGGATTATTCCGTTTTTACAATGCTCTTTTTATGTTTAAATATACTCACGCGTTATTATCTGAGTGTTTTAGGGAAATGTTTACAAGTGGTGTTAATTTTCATAATTACTCGACTAGAACATCAACACTATTTCGGCGACCTCAGGTTATTACAAAGCGATCTGTTTTTTCCATAAGACATGTTGGTCCTCGGGTATGGGAACCATTAACGCAGGCAATTTCAACAATTGATGAGCTAAATGAATTTCGCAGTAAATTAAAAGGACAGTGTTTGTCTACATATGAGTTTTTAATCCTTGCTGGGCGAATTTTCTCTCAAGTGATTGTGACACTTTTTTTTGGGAGGGCGACGAGGAGGTAGAATAGAATGAATGATTTTTAGTTTTGTGTCTTCGGTATCCAATTAGGTCGTGAAATTATTAGAAATTAATTTATTTTATTTCGTTTATTTTTATTTATTTATTTTCTTCTTATTATTTTTTGTCCTTTTTTTTTGGGGGGGGGGGGGTCAAAGGCTGGCTGGTAGTAATTGTGTATGTAGGGTTTTGTAAAAGGTGATTTGTACCCATACAATTTTAATAAACTTCGGGTTTTGTTGTTAATCTGTTGTATTTTTTTAATAAAACCTTTTTTCTCTCTCTCTCTACACTTTTACGGTGTTGAAAAATGATGAAAAGAAAATACTTAAAAAAAAACAAAAAAAAAGTTGGATAGAAATAGGTAGAAGCTAGAGGTGAAAATACTCACATTTCCAAATTCAGATTGCTGTTGAGTGCCGTCCATTTCTTGCATAGATGTGGTGGTGATGTCACTGACTTGTACAGATGAGCCAATGGGGTTCACCATCCTGTGAGCAGCCGTCCATTCTCTTTTCGGTTTTTGACCAGACTGTATTCGCGTGGCCCTGGGTGACTCGGCTATCTCCAGTTGTTGCATTGGAGTAATATCATTAGCTTTAGCTCTCTTTTCCGGGGGGGTGTAATTGTACGAATCTTCTTCCTTAAAAAGAAGACAAAATTTAGTATGGAAAAAACTATTCCCTTTTTTACAGAAGAAAAAATTATTCTGCACAAAGAATCCCCCTCTTCCTCCCCCCTCCCGCTGCATCAAATCCAATACAATGATTTAAAATATATATCTAAAAAATAGTCAGCCATAAATATGCTATAATTATATTTTTATAAACGCCTCTTAATCATCTACTAAACTCATTTGCTTTCATCAAATACATTGAAAATAGAATATCTCGTTTTAATTTGACAAAAAAAAAACTCTTTTGTCAACATGTCTTGAATAACACGAACACATATGTTATTAATCTATGTGATAAGACGCATGCCAATGTTGTTTTGAAATCACTCCTCTCGGTAACAGGATTATAAACAGGGATTGTTTTATTTAAACCGGAAAAAGACAGCGCATTTTAGATGCACGATGGGAAAAGGATATTTTTGAACGAAAAAAACTATTTCTAGTGAATTAAAACTTGCAAGCAAAGCAGTGGAGGAGAGATTTTATTTACATAGTGGAAAAAAAGCGTAAAATGCGTTTTCTAGTGAGTATACTCATAATATTTTAAGGTTTGTATTGTTGGAGGGGGGAGGGGGGCTAAGTCCCCCTGAAATTTGAATTTACTGGTAAAATGCTTTTTATTTTGGAAATAAAGAATGAAAGTGTACTCACATTGTAAATATTTTTTGCCAAGGCTTCTAACTCATTGTAGCGATAGAAAAATTTTCTTGGAGCGTTTACCTTGGAGACATACGAACTAATTATCTATTATCAGGCTGGATTCAGACATATAAAATGGAATAAACACGGATAAAAAAGGCAGTAGATTTATTGACTTACATATTTAGGTGCACAGCAATGGGTCACTTCAAATGACAATAACGGTGACCGAGATGAAAGAGTTTAAGGCTTTTATCTCAATGGACCTGCTTCAACTTTACGAATAATCTCAAAAAGCACATCTACCGCACTCTCGAACACAGTTCTTTCGTCCTGCGCTGTAAGGACTGGCTCGCAATTGGCTCACGTGGCCCAAGGATGCGAGCCCTTCGTCCAATATTACGTTTTAAATATTTTTGATGATTCAAGCGTTCAGATGGTTCTTAGCGTATAAACGTCCTGAAAAAGTGACTGAACTTTTTTACTTTGGTGATTTAGAACTTTTCATTTTTTGCAACTAGATTTAGCTGAATTATAAAAAGTTGGAACTATCTTTGGAAGGAAGAAACTTTATTTTTGTATGTTAAATATATTACACTTTCCTTGAGGTACATGTTACCCTTCCCAACAATTAATGACGTCCCGTCATTAGCGATTGCTCCCCTTTGGGGTTTTAAAATGTTCGCCATTTATTAACTATTTCTTCTACATAATAATTTTATATTTATGTTAGGGCTTAACCAGGGGTGCTAATAATTTTCCTTATTACCTTTTTTATTTTATTCTACATCCCACTATAGAATTCATTTATCGGACTAAGACTATTCACGTTTATGGGCTAGCTACTATACTAAAGATTTTTTTTTTGTTTCGATTTTTTGCAATGCTTTTTTTTTATTTTGCTGTCTATATGGAATCATATATTATATCTAAACTACGTTAAATGAATACATGATAATATCACACCTAATTTTAATGTAACATATAGTAGTTGATACATAAATTATTTATAACATACAATATTGGGTATATCATATTCACAGGTAACATTAAAACACTTTCACTATTGGGATTGTATTATCAAAGTTATTAGGAAGTAACACATGTAGATTCACATCTATTCATCACCTTCGAGTCTTTAATGTACTCAATCCTTGTGTTGCAAATAATTCTCCTTCACTCTTTTTGTTTTGTTAAACATTTGGAAGCATTTACGTTATGGTTTCTTTATGGAACAGTTCGAGCCTGATTGTCATCACACAACAAGTTTTCTCTAATAGTCAACTGGGAAATGATGCGTCCCACTACAGGTGTTGGCGTATTTCTTCTTAGCATATCATTTTTTAGGATTTTTTGAGCCACATAAAGAATGTATTCTCGCGTACAATTGTTCATTTGTGCCTTTTATAAAATTGTTAGCTCATGGCTTGCGTCGATTAGCCTTTGCGGTGATTCCTATGTTAATCACGGGGTAATTGAAGTTTGGATTTGGAATGGGTTGTCATCGAACTATAGTGATTCTTTTAACATATTGTCTTTAACTTGAACTTCAAACTTCTTCAAATATCATTTAACTTCAAATATCGTTAAATATCGTTTATCTTGTTCTGATCGATGGGGTTCTCAGAATTAAACTTCAAATTGTCTTTAACTTCAGCTTAAAATATCTTCAAATGTCTTAAAATATCATTTAACTTCAAATATCTTTAAATATCGTTTATCTTGTTCTGATCGATGGGGTTCTCAGAATTAAACTTCAAATTGTCTTTAACTTAAGCTTCAAATATCTTCAAATGTCTTTAAATATTATTTAACTTCAAATATCATTAAATATCGTTTATCTTGTTCTGATCGATGGGGTTCTCAGAATTAAACTTCAAATTGTCTTTAACTTCAGCTTCAAATATCTTCAAATGTCTTTAAATATCATTTAACTTCAATTATCGTTAAATACTATTTATCTTGTTCTGATTGATAGGGTTCTCAGCATTTATGTGAGTATATAGTTCGTTAAGGCACTGGATACTGAGATTCAAATATAGTGTTACATGATACGTAATATGTTTCATGGTCGAAGAAAGAACGATCGAAGGTAACTGTTGTTTTCGTAGAGGAAGCTGGGATGAAAATTGCCTGGAGTCTATGGTGAGTACTCTTCGTTGGTTGAGATATGATGAAAATAGATGCTACTGGGTTGTATCTGTACTGGGCAGCTCATTGTAATGCTGAATAACCAATGTGTCCATTTACTTCCTGTAATAAAAATAACGAGGCAGAATCACACGTTCTTTGAAGTAAATACTTATAGTACAAATAAGTCATGCATTGAATGGGTTATTATAAAACAACATAGTTCACATTGGGAACTTATGCTTTCTAATATAAACTACTGCTTACACTTTATTTTAACTTCTTTCAATACTTAGTTAATTTTACTTTAGATTTAAAAAATCATTTAAACCGAGTTTTTGCTACATGGTTAATTTTTGAGGTCTAATTTTACAACATATTTCATGCCTGCATTGTTCACGCACGTCCGTGCTGTTTAAGAAACGCATGTTGCAGCGTCATAACTACACAGTTTTGCGTAAACGATACTACAATGAGGGAACAAGACATAACAAGGACGAATGGAGACCTCTCTACCCACTCGTTTACTGATGTCTTCCCTATTTCTTGGCTTAGACGTTCTCATGGGGCTCCGGGTTTAACCTCAGCATTTCAGCTGCTTCCCCGTGTTGTTTACTTGGTTTTCGTCTTAGTATTCTTATGATTTCTCCGTAATTACAAGTCGATAGGGTTCTTATTGTTAGGTAAGTCGCGAATACGAAACATACGTCCAATAGTGTGTTCCACCAGGACTTGATCGAGAACAATCCGTATCTATTATCTACATACGTTAATCTTTGGTCTTCATTTGTAAATAGGGGAATTTGCAAATCTAATGCTTCTCTTATTTTTGTAAGCCTTATTGTCACTTTATTATTTTCTATTTTTGACAATATCGAGGTTTTTATTTCCTTGTTTTCTATATTGGGAATAGTGTACAACAGGTTGATCGCCTTGAAGTTAGTTATTTTGGGACTTATTATCTTTGTGGTCGTGGTAATTAACGGCGTTCGGACGGTTGACTCTTTAGTTACAAGTCGACACCCTTGTTTTATGGTTATCGTACCCACATTTTGTAATAGTAATTCTGTTTTGTAACTTGGGTCTATTCTTTCTGTATTGTTGTAACAAGCCCAAGTTCTGACAGTTTCTCTTGGAACTGAGAATTACCAAAGGTCATTTCTGAGGTGTATGAATATTTCTCGCTTAGTACTTCCTATCACGGCTTCGCATGAATCCGGTGTTTCTTCCTGTTGTGTGTCTTTCAAAAATATATCTAACATACAGGATCCAGACTTGACATTATAAATAGGAAACGTTAGTTGGCATACTAAGTTTTTGAATGGCACGCACTCTTTTAAGTCTTTTGGATTGGCTAGGGCATATTTTCGTCTATCTTGATCAATAAGCAAGTACTCTGCTTCAGGCGTGATAGTCATAAATGAATTCGTCTTCCTTATGTTAGCCGGGAAGGTCGAAATTTTGTACAGGTCGTAAACGGATTGTTGATTTATCAATGGAATGGTTACTATTACAAATAGCTGTTCATTTATTTCCGTGACGTGGACTTTTAATTTAGTATAGTAATGGAATAAATTTGATACTTCTGGTTCTATGAGCAAATGTAAACCAAACGTTAGGTGCATTTTTATTTTTTCTAGCATATTTTTTAGGCTAGAAGGATCTACTAGGTCGTAGGACAAAGTTCCTCCCGTGAGGGCAAATAGTGCAAACTCGAACTTGCTGACGTCCGTTGCCAAATTTAGTAGTGACATGGTAATTGTATCGAGTGAAACCATGGTTATGCTCGCGTCTATTCCCACGCAGTCCACTTCGTTCCTTAAGTAATTCATTCCGTTTATAGTTTTTGAGATTCTCTTAGATATCATATCAATTTTATCTCTCTGGTAATTTGCTACACTGGCTTGTATCTCCTGAACGTGTAATGTTACTTTCATGGCCTTATTCAACTTTCTTATACTTTCCGTTAGGCTGTTTAGGTCTTCCTCTGTCGTTAAACCGAAAAGGCGGGAGGCGAGTTTTCCGATGATTGGAATTGTACCTGTAGACCTACGGTATTTATTTCTTCGAAAGAATACTTCAAAAATCTTCTTGATACTTTGTTTTATTTTTTGTACTTCTTTGTTGAATAATTCAAATAGGGCTTGTAATCTTTGTCTATATAGTATTAAGTAGGCTTGATGAGTTAAAATTGTTTGTGTACTTTTCTCATTTAGATTGGGCAACGGTTGTTCTTCGGTCGTTGCGTAATTTCCATCATAAGGTTTTCCGTTCCCTGTAATAAGTAGTTTAGGGCTTTGTATCGACTTTGTTTTAGCAAAGTTTTTCACCAAGTATTCCACATTATCCACCAGTCTTTTCTCTTTGTCTTCCTTAGTGATCGTTCCAAGTGCCAGGTCAATTCCTGTCCTTTTCTCATCAGGGTCATCTATTACGAATTTTGATGTTTGTTTGGGTACAACTGAAGTTGGAAACTCTTTATTATCTTTATCATGCATTATTTTACTGGCCTGTAGTCCTTTTTTCGATCTAAGGTATTGAAATATCGATTCCTTGAGTTCATTCGTGTTTATTTTCTAGTCTTGTTACTTGTTGGAACAAGTTCTTGAAAGGTTTGGGGTCCAATTTCATAAGGATTTTCCATGCGTCATGGCTAACTAGCAATGAATTTTCATGCTTGAATATTACTCCATGTTTTACAATATAGTGGACCACTGCTTAAACAGCGGGGATTAGGAGGATCTTCTTAGGCCTCATCTTATTGTTTGTTTCTAGAATTAATTTATCATTAATTGTACCCTTTTTTTTTGCAAAATACTTTTGTATACTCCTTTGTTATTATTATATATATATTTTTTTTTCCAAGGTACTTTAATTTTTACTTAGTTTATTTATTATCATGTAATCATTTTGTTGTATTGGCCAAAGAAAAATTATTTATAGTCGTAAAACAGAATAATTATTTTATGATTAGATAGGTTAGGAAAGTAAAGTTAGGACTTCCAAGCTTAATTCTGGACTTGATATACCTCGATGACTGTCTGAGATATAACTTTAAAGCGTAGCTAATAATAGCTATACAATTTAATTTTACATTATACTTCACGAGTTAGGAACATATGAATAAGCAAGCGTGCAGCACATAGTTACGCTAGTATCTCATTTCATGTGTGGGCCCAAAATAATTATAATCTGCATTATGACAAAATAGTTTATGTATACGAGGTTAATTTCTTCCAGAGTTACCTACTAATAGGTAGTTTTGAGTTTAGAATCTTCTCTTAAATTTCTTGTTGCTATTTATATGGGCGTCTTTTTTTCTTTGGTAAGTTTTCATACGTTTTAGGAATAGTTTACTACCGAGGGATTTGTATTCTTCAGATTCAGGGTCAAATAAAAATTGTTTGTAATATTGAATTTCTACTAAAGGATGATGTATACCTTCATATTTGACACATTGGGGATATTTTTCGAGATTATAGCAAATTTCGGGGGCTCTGCATTTATCAAGGAGTAATAAGTCTGTTTGAGTGGGTCCCTTGCAATAGAAATACTTGATATTGAGGTTCTTTTGTAGGCGTCTTATCAATAATTGTAGACAGCCAAGTTCCTTTGCGCTTCTTTTCCTATATTTTGTTTTGACCTCCCCTCTAGCCGGACGATACTTGGGGAAATTTGCATGTGCTAAACCATACTTGTAAGTGTGGGGAGCATACTCTTTAAGCTTGTAGGTTAAATCCTATTCCTTCTTGTATATTTTATTTCCTTCTTCGTCCATGACTAACATAGCAGCTAACTATATGTTTTCCTTCGCGTTCATTATGGTAATGAACTCAGTATCAATTATCGCCTGTCGAATAGGTTTTGATTCCATTGTCATGATCTGAAAATGCTCACGGTTGGGACCTGGGTCGATTTTTTCATAGAAAATCTGAGGGACGAGACTGTCCAAAACAAACCAAACGTTGCCTATGGGCGAGCTCTCCTCCCAGACTTCCCACGAAACGTGGTCCGTCCAATTAGGTTTGTCTACACAACTTAATACTGAGTAGGGAATCATTTCCATAGTTCACTTGTAGAATATAGGTTGAATTACATGGAGAAATATAGGGAAAGTGTCTCCCACATACTGAATAAAACACCGTCTGTGGGGGAGACTGAACAACCACTCCCCAAGATACAAATTCCGACATTGACCTCAATAACTGGGTGCATTATAGGTTGTCCAACTGATTAATTCACATTTATAGGGGTATAGTTAATTTTGTTTCGTAAGGTAGCTACCTAGTAGGCAGAATGTGCCGCACAGGACCTAAAAATACTATTTGTCACCATCGGTCGACCACGAGCTTCCCACCTTGGGCCTTTCTCTCTGATCACCAATGTTTTGACATCACTCGTATTATTATTATTTTTTTTTTTCATTAATATTGACTTGGTTAACTTTATTGCACACTGTTAAATTTATTATGGCGGATCACAATTTGATTTTTATAAGGGATTTGAAATCAGCCACCCTCAATGAATAATAAAAAGAAACTACCAGTCGAAGGTTGCGGACACAACCTCCCCACGACAAGAACATTTGACTTTACATTGATTAGGGATATTTCGATCTGTTAGGTTTCTTAACTGTTCTACCTGACTGTGTCGTTTCTTTCTCTTCTGTTTGTTGTGGTTTTTTCTTTTTAGGTTTTTCTAACGAAATAAGGACAAACTTCTTGTAATGTTTTTTCAAAAATTCTTGCCCTTTTAATTTCGTTTGTTTCCCGTGTGCGGCTGCTGAGTTCAGTCTTGATTTTCCTATTTCTTTAGCTGCT
>NC_142797.1:19915954-19946804 GCF_049724085.1 Artemia sp. Qi Xiang Cuo | reverse complement strand
CTTCTACCATTTTTCCCAAATGCATCAGATAAATATTATGAGAGAGACATTTTATTAAAAATAGTTCAAAAGTAAGATAATAAAAACTCCGGTGTTGACAAACAAACCCAGGGTCCAGGGGAAGGCGTTGTAAGTTATGGCCTGGGGTCATATATGGTTCTTATGGAAGGGGTGCTCGTATAAACTTCAAAGAGTGCTCATTTGATTTGAAATTAAAAGTTGTAGTTCAGTTTTTAAGAGTAAAAAGTGATCGGAGGGCAGCTAGCCCCCCTTCCCCCAGGCCCTTTCCCCCCAAATAAATGATATAAAAACTTTGAGATAGCCATTTTGTTAAAATGGTTGAAATCCAGTGTCAGCACAACCCCGAGAGTCCGGGGACAGGCTTGTAATTTATTCTTTAGGGGTATATATAGTTCTTATGGAAGGGATGCGTCTATAAACTTCAGAGAGTGCTCACTTGTTTGGAAAGCGACAGTTCTAATTCACCTTTTAAGAGTCAAAAGAGATTGGAGGGCAACTAGCCCCCCCCCACTCCATTCCCCTTTCCCCCAAACGCGTCAGATAAAAATTTTGAGATTGCCATTCTGTTAAAAATGGTCAAAAGATTAGATAATAAAACTCTGGTGTCAACACAACCCCCCGGGCTCGGACACCAGAGTTTTATTATCTAATCTTTTGACCATTTTTAACAGAATGGCAATCTCAAAATTTTTATCTGACGCGTTTGGGGGAAAGGGGAATGGAGTGGGGGGGCTAGTTGCCCTCCAATCTCTTTTGACTCTTAAAAGGTGAATTAGAACTGTCGCTTTCCAAACAAGTGAGCACTCTCTGAAGTTTATAGACGCATCCCTTCCATAAGAACTATATATACCCCTAAAAAATAAATTACAAGCCTGTTCCCGGACTCTCGGGGTTGTGCTGACACTGGATTTCAACCATTTTAACAAAATGGCTATCTCAAAGTTTTTATATCATTTATTTGGGGGAAAAGGGCCTGGGGGGAGAGGGGGCTAGCTGCCCTCCGATCACTTTTTACTCTTAAAAACTTAACGACAACTTTTAATTTCAAATCAAATGAGCACTCTTTGAAGTTTATACGAGCACCCCTTCCATAAGAACCATATATGACCCCAGGCCATAACTTACAACGCCTTCCCCTGGACCCTGGGTTTGTTTGTCAACACCGGAGTTTTTATTATCTTACTTTTGAACTATTTTTAATAAAATGTCTCTCTCATAATATTTATCTGATGCATTTGGGAAAAAATGGTAGAAGGACTAGTTGCCCTCTGTTCATTTACAACTCTCAATAATGAATTAGAACTTTCAATTCCCAATCGAGGGACCCCTCTCTGAAGTTAATGCGAGTATCCCTTCCATAAGAGCCTTACATGCCCCCAGGGCTTATCTTACAACGCCTGCTCCCGGGCCCAGGGGTTGTGTTGCCATTGGAGTTTAGTTATTTGACCTTTGAACTATTTTTGACAGAATGGTTATCTCTTAGTTTTCATCTGATGGAATTGGAGGGAAAAGGGCGGGAAGAGGAGGGGGGCTAGTTTCCCTCCGATATCTTATGTCTCTAAAAAAGGTAACTGGAAATTTTAATTTCTAATCAAATGAACCCTCTCAAAAGTTTATACGAGCATCCCTTCTATAAGAGCCATATTTGCCCCCAGGGCATAATTTACAACGCCTGCCTCGGCCCTGGGGGCTTTTGTTGACCCAGAGTTTTTGCTGTATGATCCTTGAACTATTTTTAACAAAATGGCTACCTCAAACTTTTTATCAGATGCATTTTGGGGAAAAGGGCCTGGGGGCCAGTTGCCCTCCGATCTCTTTCGACTCTTAGATAGGGCACTAGAACTCTTGATTTCTAATCCAATGAGCCCCTTTGAAGTTTATACGACCGCCCCTTCCATATGAAGTGCCTCTGGCAAAAAAATAACAAGTAATAATAAAATATTGGAGCAGTAAGGCCTTAGCTGTAGTCAATGCTATACCGCTACCTCTGAGAGGGTTATCTCAAAATTTCTGCTAGATGCACTCTATGAAAATACGACGTATGGGGAGGGGATACCTGCCCTTGGATCACTTTGACACTCAAAAAGGGCACTAGAACTCGTGAGTGCCAATCGGGTACTGGTCTATCATAGCACCTATGCGTATAGAGGCTAAGTAGAACCGGTTTTTACGTTAGTTTCTTACCGCTTAGCGGGAGAAAAAAAGAAAAGTGATAGAACAGATGGGAAATATTTAATTTGGGCTATATATTTGCGCATTAGGGGGGGGGGGACATTTGAGGTTATAGTATTTGGACAGGGTGAAGTTAAAAAATATTTCTTACTTCATAATATGCAAAATAATTGTACCTAACACATGTTGCATGCAGACCCCCATTACTTTACCCCCCCCTCCTAACATACAAATATATAGCCCTATTTTGTAAATTAAGTGTTATATTGTCATCATCTTCTGTATATTTCATTAGGATTAGTTAGAGAAGCAGGTCCTACTTAGCTAAGCTTCTTATCCACTTGCTTTACGATAATTTGTTGTAAAGTGTGGCGCTGCTTGCTGATAGGCTTCTAAAATAAAGGCACCTCTGTGTTGCTGAATAATGGACTATTTCAACATTCGATGACAGAAATCTGAAAGCTCGAGGTTCTGAGCAACCTAATCTGTGATACGGTATTGAAATATATCTACCCATAAACGAAAGTTTTGAATGGGTTCATATCTGGCTCTCTGATTCCAGGAAAATGGAATCAGAGAGCTACTACATTGACACGTTAGGGATAGTAAAACTCCTACCCGTGTAAGGGCTTGAGACAAGAGCTGCCAGTGATAAACTTAAACTGCTGGACTTACAGAAAGTATGTCTCCCTTTGCTGTCGAGAATAATTGATGGGCATTAGAATAGTATAGTCAGCATTACGGATGTATCGAAAAATGAATCGACCCAAACAAAGCGGATCCAAATTACTTAAAGCTAGTCTTTGCCTTTTCATATGAGTATGGCTTTTCAAAGTCATTTTACATTCCAGTAGATAAAAAAAATTAAACGAATGAAAAATCACTGAATGCTCACTTTACTTTTTGTAAATGGCACAAAGATCTTTGGAGGACTGGAAAATGTTCCCACTACAAAAAGTTTACTTAGTTTATCCAGAGGGATATGAACTAGCAACCGGGCTTGCCTTGATTAAGAAGTGGAATAAAAAAAAAGCTACAACAAAGAACCATTTAAAAACAAGAACCTATTGTCAGAAACAGGAAACTGAAAAAAAAAAAAACGGACGATAGAGAACTTGAAAAAAGAACTCGGGGAGCAGAAATCTAACTTTTTTGCCAAGCAAAGGCCTTGGACATGTAAACTCTGCGCCGTACCATTTGAACTCCAACTCCAAACAATAATAGAGGCTAGGAAGAATATATGCAACCTCAGTATAGGTTTACTTCAATGGGTTCTTTAGAATATCCTAATATTGAGGCAGCAGATGCCTTAAAAGGTTTTACCTCAGAGAGGTAAAAAAAGAATTTTGTTCAAAAGATGTTGTGTCTAAAGTGATAATCAATTGGCTAATTAAACTTATCCAAGGTTGTTAGTCTGACTTTTTCTGTTTCCTTCACACAAATTGATTTACTGATTAAAGAAAAGGATTGGTGAATTTCTACTTTAGATACTTTTGGCTATTTTGGAAAGGGTTAGGCTAGAAAAATGAAACTTTAAGGGATGTTGCAAGGTTTCACTTTTATTATTCAAAACTTTCTAAATGTCATTGCCCTCTAGAGAAAGAAGGATTGGCAGTAGGTACTTCAAGATACCCTTGTTCGACATATTTTAGTCTGTATAGCCTAACCATCCCTGAAAGGTTATTTTTCTAACCTAACCCTTTCCAAGATAGCAAAAAGTAGCTAAAGTAGAATTCTAGGTCAATATATACCAAATCATATTATTGAGTTAGGACTAAAGTGAATACACCATTCAATGCCTTTTTTATGCTAATTACAAATATAATAAGCATTTCTATCGGAAATGAATTTCAGCCCCTCCCTGTATATGCCAATTCAGAGTTAGGTTAGGTGGTCAATATATACCAAATCATGTTATTGAGTTTCAAATAAAGTGAATACACCATTTGATGGCTTTTTTTATGCTGATTACAAATATAATAAGCATTTCTATCGGAAATGAATTTCAGCCCCCCCCCATCTATATAGACTATACCTAACCTAACCCTGAATTGGCATATATAGGGAGGGGGCTGAAATTCATTTCCGATAGAAATGCTTATTATATTCATAATCAGCATAAAAAAAGGCATTGAATGGTGTATTCACTTTAGTCCTAACTCAATAATATGATTAGGTATGTATTGACTGGCTGAAATTCATTTCCAATAGAAATGCTTATTATATTCGTAATCAGCATAAAAAAGGCATCGAATGGTGTATTCACTTTATTTGAAAATCAATAATATGATTTGGTATATTATATTGACTGAATTCTATCATATCCAGTTTTGGCTAGTTTAATTAATACTGTTGAATATCAGATAAAAAAACAACAAAAAAGACTGTGTTAAATGAGTTAAAACTGCAATTAATCACAGAAATAAAATCTGACTAATATAAACATGCTGCATAGGCCTATTATAAAATAAGAATTTTCATTGTTTCAGCATTTTTCTTTTGTTTGGTAGGCTATATCTTTTAAGGTAGCCTAAGGCTATTTATGGGATCATCAGGGGATGAATTGTCATAAATCTTATTTTGAACATAAAAAAGACAAAAAATCCAGCAATATAAAGGCCCCTCTTTTTGGATTAGCATGTCTCCTTCTGGAGAGCTGCTACTCTACTGCACATTTACCAATTCCAGAAGCTACTTTAAAACATTCCAAAATACCTTAAACTACCTTAAATTGCAGCTAGGAGCAATCTAAGGATTTCTCCTTGTAGAGCTCCAGAATGATGACTAGTTGGCTAAATATATACCAAATCATATTATTGAGTTAGGAATAAAGTGAATACACCATTTGATGCCTTTTTTATGCTGATTACAAATATAATAATCATTTCTATCAGAAATGAATTTCAGCCCCCATATGCCAATTCAGGGTATATATTTCTACATTAGGGGGATGGGGGCAAATTTTGTTTCTGATGTAAATGGGAGGTAAGTTTAAACTTTATCCCCCCCCCCCAAATGTAGAAATATATACCCTGAATTGCTATATATAGGGGACGGGCTAAAATTCATTTCTGATAGAAATGATTATTGTATTTGTAATCAGCATAAAAAAAGGCATCAAATGGTGTATTCACTTTATTCCTAACTCAATAATATGATTTGGTATATATTTACCACTAGTTGTATGCAAGGATCACTGGTGACCAGATGCTGCTCCATCTTTGACAGCATCCCAATTGAATTTACACTGTTTGGAGGACCACTCAGCATCTAGCCTTTGTTTAAAAACATCAATGGATTCAGCAGTAACAGTTTCATTAGATAATTTGTTCCAATTGTTGAAAATATGGGAGAAGAATTGAGTACAGACTCTATACTCTATAGACAGTACAGATGTTGTAAACTGCTTGACAAGTTTCAGTTAATGACCTCTAGTTCTTGAATTGGTACTAACAGTGGGGAATAATGCTGGGAGAATGTTAGCCCTCAATAACTTAAAGGCTAAAATGATATCCCCTCTATTTCTCCTGTATACAAGTGTAGGGAGATTCCACTTTGATAGTCTTACAGGATAGGAAAGCTCTTGCATGCCAGATATCACTTTAGTGGCAGGTCTCTGCACATCTTCAAGTACTTTTATATCTTTTTTTTAAAATGTGGAGAGGCAATTGACATTCCAACTTCAAGCTTAGGATGCACAAGTCCCTTATAAAGAAGACTGATGACTTTAGAAAAATGGGTGGAGATGGTGCACTTAATGAAACCCAAGGTTGAACTAGCCCCAGCAGCAGACCTCTTAGCATATATGCTGAATTTTAGTTCACTGTCAATAGTGACACCAAGATCTTCCTCATTATTTACAGAGGAGAGTGGGTGGCCTAAGAAAAAATAAGAGCAGCATGGATTCTGTTTGCCAAAGTGAATGATATGGCACTTGGCAACATTGAATTCAAGAAGCCAGGCCTCAGCCCATTGACCCAGCAGATGAAGGTTATTTTTTAGCAGGGCATGATCTTCACAGGACAAAGCTGGTCCAAGAAGCTTCAGGTCATCTGCATAAAGAGTTGAATTACTGCTGATAATGGAAGGAGTATCATTGATAAAAATATCAAATAACATAGGACCCAAGACACTACCCTGAGGAACTCTGCTCAGAACACATGTTTAGGAAGAAAGAATACAATCTCCAGAGTCATCAAACAACTGAACACATTGGTTTCACAAGTAAAGAAAATCAAGGATCCAGAGCAGGGATTTCTCTTTGAGCTTAACTGTGCACAATTAATTGCAAGTTGATTGTGACACACTTTGTCAAAAGGTTTAGAAAAGTCAAGCAGAATCATGTCAGCAGGAACCCCAATATCAAGCAACTTGGTGATGTGATCATATGATTCAAGGAGATTGGTGTCAACAGATCTTCCAGAACAAAAGCCATGTTGTTAACTGTATAAAACATTATTTACTTCAAGGTGTTTAACAGCTGCAGAATTGATTATTCTTTCAAGAACCTTAACAACTGCTGATGAGTCAATAATTTTCAGCAAGGTCCTTTCTACCTTTTTTTTTAAAATAGGAATAATATGCACAGTTTTCCAATCCTGAGGTAGTCTAGAAAGATTTAGTGATAATTTGAACAGCAGGGAAAGAGGTTGACACAAAACTGTATGACATTTGTGTAGGATATGTGGGTGAATGCTGTCTGGGCCAGCAGATTTATTAAGTTTTAGGGATGTCAGTTCCTTTAGAACCAAAGTATCTGTAATCAGAATTGGTTCCATATTATGTGATACATCATATAAGGGAGGTGTAGGGTATACAATACTGGGGTAGGACAAAAAACAGAAGAGAAATAGTGATTGAAAATTTCAACTTTCAGTTCAGGATCAGCAACTGATTTACTACCATGCAGGATATCTGGGATTGTGCATCTGCTGCTACATTTTTGAGTGGCATAACACCAGAAAGATTTAGGGTTAACTGTAACTTCCTCTGGCAGTTTTTCCTCAAACCTTATCTTCAACACCTTTATTTGGTTTGTTGTTTGATTACAAAAGGATTTGAAGACTAGATAATTTTCTGCTGTCTTATTTTTTCTATAACAGTTCCATGCTCTGTGTTTTCTATTGATTAGCTTACTAATTTTAGTAGTTAAAAAAGGTAAACTTTTTGCCTGTTTTACCTGAAAAATTCTGGTGCATGACTTTTCAACATTTAGAATTTCCGTTTTTACATTTGACCAACTCTCCTCAATATCATCAGTAATAAGCTTTTTCCAGTTGACTTTGGCAATTTTTTCAGAGACTATTTTGTAGCTTACATACTTTTGTTGCTTAGAGGAAGGCTGAATAGTAGGTAGACAAAACTCTGAAATAATTACAACATGGTCACTGTTACCAACAGGTGTGGTTATAACATTCTTAATAAGAAGGTCAGGGTTGCTGAGTATTACTAGATCAAGAGTGTTGGAGACTTGACCTTCCCTGAAACGAGTTGGTTGTGAAATTGTTTGACAGAGGGAATTATCAGAGAGGGCAGACAAAAAAAGGAGAATCTCTATTACAAAAACCAGATCCATCAATCCATTGGATTTCAGGAAGATTAAAATCCCCCATAAGGACAAGATCATTGCTGGCAAAATTGGTCATCATGTGAGACAACAGGGCAGCCAAATTTGACTCAGAGTCCATAACACATTGAGCACTGGGGCTTCTATAAACAACACCCACTACAATTGAAGTTCTGTGATTGTGTAATTTGATCCACACAGACTCAATTCCATCAGTATTCAGAGAATTGAAATGAATGAGACTAACATTTAGTCCATCTCTTATATAAAGGCACACTCCTTGGTGGCAAAGTGGGGAATTCAGATTAGAAAATAGTTGGTAATCATCAATACATCCACTCCTTCAGATTTCATATAAAAAGAAAGTTCAGAGAGCTTATTAGGGAGGCTGTCAACATTGGAGCCAAGGAATCTCATTCCCTGAGAGGTAGGAATCAGCAAGGATGCAGGAACTAAAGGACTGGTAAGGTTGTTGGATACAGTTCTATGAAACAACAAAGAAGAAACATCAGTTAAACAAGTTGTTGTTGAAGAAACAAGAGAAGTGTCAGCATCAGAAAAGAAACTATAATTATTGTGTTCACTACTAGACCATTGAGAGACAGAATTAGGTGATGTAAGTCCATAAACATTTAAACAATTATTAGAGGTAGAAGGAGGTATGTATGTTAGTGGGACATTGGGGGGGTCTGGGGGATCACTCCAACTGGCAAGTTTTTTTGAATGATGGCACCATTATGGATTATCAAATCTGCTTCTCTCTTAGCTTTTCCGCTTTTCAGCTCCTCAACTAGAGCTTTGTCCTTTATGCAATCTTCCTTAGGACTATCTCTATAAAAACTAATTGATTCCTTTGTTTCAAAGGATTTCTGTATTATTTGCCTTCTAAATTCTGTTGATGGTACAGAGAAGAGAAGGGGCAGCTACCAGATGATTGATGGCTATTAGAAAGTCTTTTTACTTGGGCTGGGGGGCACCAATGTCAACTCCATAATTGCATAAGAGATAATTGTACAGGAAAACTGCATCATCAGTCTGGGGGTGGGATACCATAAGCAACAATGTTAAGACGTCTCTCAAAACACTGGTGCTCTGAACGTGCTATCCAACAAACATTAGATTCAGATAGTTGGGCTGACGGAAGTTGAGACAACTTGGAAGACACTGTAGATACCACTAGGTCATGAACTATTGAGGTAGAGCAAAATGATAGTAATGAATTTTCAATATGTGATACCCTGTTTGCAATATTGCTAACTTGGCCAGAAATGTCACTTTTATGTCTGTTCTCAGCTGGGAAAGAGCTTGAGTTAACTGACTAGTGATGGCAAACTCCTGCTTAAGATCTTCCCTGAAAGATTTCAAGGACTTATCCATAACAGATGCTAGCTTATTTATCATAGCTTGCTCACTAGAGTGGGGAGGGGTTAACTTTGCAGGCTGGACATGAACAGGAACATGCAAGGGATTGCATCATCTTAGTTAATAATTTATATTCTCCAGGGGACAAGTCCAGACATTCACCACAGATCCACTTCTCATAAATATCACACGCAATAGCCAAGGACCCTTCATCCAGTTCAGTAGAACAGGCAGCACATTTGTCATTGCCTTTAATTGGGCTAATGTGTTTTCTTTTAGCTTTGCTGGGCATTATATATCAACTTAATCAGGGAATGAACCAAACAGGTTTAGGCTATATCAAAGCTAGGCTACTACCTGAAAGAAGATCATTTCTAAAAATCTACTATACCCAACAAAAAAAAATACTTCACTTGATTACTCAGATTGGTTTATTTACTCAATTTGGTAGGCTATTACATATAGGCTAATTGTTGATATTTTTTGTTGCTAATTGTTTGTGTAAACAATGATGATTATGATGGCACTATGAATCATCTGTTGAAGAAAAAGAGCTGTCCACAGCTCTACCTATCCAATTAGAATAACTTCAGAAAGTCTGGTTTAATAGATGGCAAGACACTATGGCAAATGAAGTACCCTACATCAGGACATCTGATAAATATTTTGTTTTCCAGTCAATTTCTTATGATAGATAAGACTTTTCTGAACACTTGGGTATAACTTAATATATAAATAGAAAACTTGGTCACATCAAAAAGCAGTGATTTTGTATTATTAAAAATTTAGCATCTGGGCCAATACTTCATCACTATCATCACTGATATGTAGGTATAGTTTTATAAACATTATGCTTTCACAAGCATAGGATGAAAGGTCAGTAATTCAATGATCTGTGTCTGGTTTTTGATGTGTAGTAAATAATTAAGACGAAAACTTTGGAAAGCAGTGAAAAGATTATGTCAAGTTAAGTGAAAGTAATGTATACTTATATCATTTTTAGATGCTCTTTGCTTCACTTTGCATATGATTGCATTGGCTACCTAGATGATGAGGTCTATACCAATAAAACTTTGGGCTTTTTTTGTAATTTATCTATTGACTTTGTTTTATTAAAATTTTAATCCTGTTATTTCAGCAGAAGTTTAACAATATAAAGGTTTTTTTTTTTCTCAAATCTGAGAAATAGATTTTCTAATCCTTAAAACTTCATAAAGCAAAATTGGCTCAAAACATTTTTTATGGCATGTTTGTATGGATTTATTTCTTAATGTTTATCTTTTAAAAGACTAAGATTGTAAATATGCATGCTTATTTTAGACAAATGGTACTATAAATCATAAAATCCATAGGTTTATCATACAAATAGAACAAATGCCTTGCAATGAATAAAAAAAAAAAATTATTGCACTAAGAACATAGATTTTATAGTTCATTATTTTTCTTAGTACAAAAAGAGATTCCAGCCAAAGCTGTAATATTATTTGCTGAAATACCATGTCAGGCAATATTTGTGTTGTAAAATTACTGTAAAATTAAAACTTGGTAAGTAAAATTGGTAAACCAAGGTAAAATAAGGGTAAAATTGGTGTTTTAGAGTTTTCCTGTAGCTACAAGTCCAGTTGAGCACTTCTTTTTGACCCTCTCTTTTAGCTTTTAATGAAAATTTAAATTTCTTGTGATTTTCCTGGGCTAAAAAAGGTATCACATCCATGTTATTTTTCATTTATTTATAAAAGCACTGAATACAAGTAAACAAATGGTTTGTAACATTTTGATGACTTTGATTAACTAAGCACTGGATTGTAATAGCAGAACTTTCAGTCAGTCTCACAGTCTTTAAGACAATTTTCAACAGGATGTACTACAAACCTAGTTCCTCTCCTTCAGATTCTAACTCAGGTGATTGTGCCTGTTCCAAAGTCCCAAACCAAATTCCTGGATACAGCCCTGAGGATTATATATTAATTTCTACCTCCACCTTCTCTTTGTCTCTCCCTTAGAACTAATTCTTATGTTTAAGAAGATTCAGATAATTTTGGAGACCACACTGCCTTTCAATGACAATAAATAAAAATTCAAATGGGGATAAAATCTTTTTAATAGACAGTGTTTCACAAACAGTGATAGAAATTGACAAACATACCAGATATTTTGGTCACATATGCAGTGGCTGTCATCAGTAGTAAAACTAAACTAAAACAATTAAAAACAATAGTTTATATTCAAAATAAAATAAAACTACATATTCTTTAATTCTCTAATTCTTTTCAAAGCAAAGGCAGAAGTTAGCCTGCCTGGCCTTCTTGTACCCTGACCTTCTTGAACATACATAAGACTTGGTTTGTTCTCTGTCCATGACTTCAAGACCAAAACATTTATTCTCCAGAAATCATTTGAGACTTTAATTCTTTTCAAAGCAAAGGCAGAAGTTAGCCTGCTTGACCTTCTTGGACCCTGACCTTCTTGAATATACATAAGACTTGGTATGTTCTCTGTCCATGACTTTAAGACCAAAAAATTTATTCTCCAGAAATCATTTGAGACAAAAAGTAAAGTGCAGTTCAGAAATGATGTATCAAAAAATGACTGAGAAAAAAGATGGAAATTATACAAGGAACTGCACAGAAGACAAGCACATGGTAAAATCAACTTAGTGATTAAAGATTGTCCAAAAAAATCTCAAAAGCCTGCAGCCACCCCAGAGTTGCAGGTAATGGAGGTGTAGAGAGAATTGGTGCTAGCCAAAACCATGCAAATAGTAATGTTTATAGAGATTATAGTTTAAACATGCTAATTTTAAGCCCCACATTTACAACAGATGATGATGAGTTCTTCTTTCCAATTTGTCAGTCAGCCAAGTGGCATTAATGATGGGTATATTGAGCACAGACATAGAATGGTAGTGTTTTACAGTAATGTAGATTGCATCACCATCAAAATAGATGAAATTATGGCTGTAAAGTCAATTAGGCCTGAAGTGAGTGTGTTTGCTTCTACTGAAGTTAGACCAAAGAACACTTTGGTGCCACTTACTGATGCGCAAATCCAGATCCCTGGGTTTACAACAGTTTCAAACCTTGTGAATCCTGAAGGAAGAGGAATTGTCTTGTATCACCTTGTTAATTTGACATAAAATTAAACCCATTAAACCAATACATCCAAATCTTCCCATAGAAGAGCCACATTAATTGAGAAGGAGATACTCTTACAAAGCTTTACATCATCTGCAAACATTTTTATTGTGCTATGTTAGATTGTCTGTGACAAATCATTGATGAATACCAGGGCAACTACCCTGGGTAAGTCAAATTAATACACTATACTCCTCAGATAGTATCCCACTGACCCTAACATTTTGCAACCTCTCTGTTATGGAATCCATAATCCAAGCCATAATTGTACATCTAATTCCATAATTTGATTATTTTTTCAATAGCAGATGCATTGGAATATTGTCAAATGCTTGACAAAAATCAATTTAAACCCAATCAAACTTTCAAGCTGAGCAACCCATCTTTTGAAAATCATCAATTACTTCCATTAACTGCATGTTACAAGATCTATTTGTTCAAAACCCATGT
Source organism: Artemia sp. Qi Xiang Cuo (assembly GCF_049724085.1). NCBI lineage: Eukaryota > Metazoa > Arthropoda > Branchiopoda > Anostraca > Artemiidae > Artemia > Artemia sp. Qi Xiang Cuo. The sequence goes on along the minus strand of NC_142797.1, from coordinate 19,934,099 downwards.
TGTGCTATATGTTACAGGTTGTTTTGTTGAGAATCTACCTAAGTCTACCTTTATGAAATAGTATTTCACTACCTTTTTCTGTACATCTTTGCATTTATCAGAATCCATACAAAGATTGAAAAGAAAAGTAAGAGGAGTGGCAATAAGTTGCAAATTTGTCTATAACAATTTTTGAAACACCAGCAACATCAGGGGCTTTATCAACAGAAAGATCTTGTATAATATTTTACATGCCCAGCTGCTGTATATGAGTTGTTTTATTGTGACTCATTTTGCAGTAAAAGAGATACCAGCAATAAATTGAATTGGATATATGCAGCAGGGTTTATAAAAAATAATGAAAAGGTTTCATCAAAAATAGCTGCCTTCCTCTTGTAGCATCAACAGGTACACCTGTGACTGGATCACTGAAGACTATAGATGACAGTGATTGTTGTAATCCCTATTTACATACTACTATTACATATTTGGGTTACTTTGCAAGGAACAAAAGATAGATGACAACTGTTTCACTTTGCAATTGCAGAATCATTTTTTGCATCACTTCTTTCTCTGTTGTAGGCACACCAGGATTTATCATCCTTGGAGTACAAATAATATCTCTTTAAGTTTATTTTTATTAGATGGTTCAATGACAAATTTTGATGGGCTTACCTTGGAATTAACTTGTCACACCCATCCACTACCACATGACAGTTAAATTCAAATGTTGTATTCACATCCATGGAACATTGGTGAAACTTGCTAATAATACCAATAGGATGCACAAATTCCCCAAATTCATCATATCTACCTCTAGAATAATCATAAAGCAATTTAGCTCAGGTTGTAACAGAATTCCCATGTTGATACATAGAGACAGTACCATATGACCACTTTTATTTATGGGAGGGGGGGTAAATTTAAGACTATCTAGGTCAGCTGGGTGCTTTGTTGTAAAAAGGTTTAAAAAAGATGGATTTGCTCCAATCCAAAACCTACTGAGCTCAGTAACATGCTGATGAACAAAACTATCATCCAGTGTCTGAACTAACTTTTGCTGAAAAATCTCATCAGAAGATGTTTGACTGATTAATAATTAATTAATGCTCAGAGAATTGCTTATTATTTTCACAAGCCTGGTGGAATGTAGCAAGGTAGCTGATTAGCCTAGGCTTGAATCTTTTAAAAGTACTATCAACCACATAAAATTTTAAAGACAAACTTGAATGTTTCAACTTGATGATCTTGTCTCTGAATTTTCATTTCAAAATCAATTTCTTTATGTTTGGGAAACGTAGACACAGATTCCTTGTTCATAATTAGTATTATATATTTTGTCAAAGCCATTTAATTGCTGAAAATAAATAGAGGGATCATTGCTGTTCTTAATTAAAAATTCAGTCACAGTTCTTATTCCATGTTTTTTTTTTGTTTTTTTTTTTGGTTTGAACAAATGCAACAAACTCATTCCATTTTCACAATAAACAACTGGTTATGGGAGGAAAAAGCCTCTCATCATGTACTTCCTTAGTGATATTATTTCACATTTTGATTTTCCTGCCTGTTCCCCCAGCATCTATTTTCTCAGAAAACTGATTTTTAAGCTCATTGTTCTTCTTATCAGCCTTCTTTGCATTACTTCTGTTATGAGCAAAATGGAAACTTGGCAAGTTGGACTTGATGCTATTAAGTTTATGCTGAACCAAAAGGCCTGGCACTGGTTCAGTTATTGTACTTTCAGTGTACTAAGTTCTTGCTTTGTGTCCCCTGGTGGTCCTGAAATAGTCAGCTTGTTTTGTTATATGAAATGGCTGACCCAATACAAGCAGCTCAGCAACACAGATCAATCTACTTGTCTATAGGTATATCCCTCCCCTACTTTCATCTCAGTCATGATTTGTTCCATGTGTTTTTTCTTCTTTCTTATTAATATTCTATTTTTATTTACCCGTAAAAAAAAGGTACAAAAGACGGAGTATCACTAAACAAGAAAAAACACACGTAAAAAACAATTACAACACATTACACATAATCGAACAAATTACAAAGACAAGAAACAAAAACTCAATTATACACTGCACTTCAGGTATGTAAGAAATTTTACATTTTAAACTCCCAAGTACTGAAGAAACATAAGCAATATGATTGATAACTTCAATTCAACTAACCTAACCTACAGCAAAATACTTGATAACTTCAATTCAAAATCAACGGACTCAATCAACTAGTTTGAATATGACAAGAGACGGTAAAAAGACTAAATATGACAAGAGATGTGCAAATAAAATTAAATGGACAGCTATTTACTGCCTTAGCAAACGCTACCAAGGGTGGGAAGAAACTTTCTCGTTGTACCGTTCAATTTGTTTAATTATAGCTGCCGTTGGGTCTGCAACTTTAAAATTTTTAACAAGGTGTGAATTTCTTGTCCACGGCGGGAGCCGCAACAAGAACTTTGCATACTTAAAAAACACAGATCTGAGCTTTCTTTTCTCTGGTTCAGGAAAAATTCTCCAAAACGGGCTATGATACAGGAAATGGGGAAGGGATACTGCGTTATAAAGTCGAGCCAGAATTAAACGGTTGAAACGAATTTTAGATGAGACTACTCTACTGTAAGCAAAACCAGGCGTTAACAGAGATGATCAATAAGAAGGGAGCAGGTAGTTTTTAGATCCTTTCCAATTGGTAAACCAAGGTAAATAATTTTCGAGACAGGGGCTACAGACAGTTCTCTCAGCCTCAGAGACAAGGCCTCTTCTTGGCGCCAGTTGAACAGAAGAATATCCGACTTCTGCAGGTTAAATTCAAGGCCAATGCGACTGTAATTTGATTGTAGTGTGGAGGAGGTGGTCTCTGTACCTGCGACTGTGTGGCTGGGGTTCAGATGTCATAAGCGTAGGCTATCATTGTAACGTCTATGCCACGAGCTATGCATGTTGTCTCGATAGTAGACTGTGGTCCAATAATACAATTATTAAAGGCACAAGGAGATGTGACTGATCCTTGTCGAGCACCCTTTTTTACTGGGACTACAGGATTCCCTTGGTAGGACAGCATTGTAACGATTTGTCTCTTCAAGCATATACTTCAAAAACCCAGGTCACAAAACCTGAAATAATACAAGCATAATCAAAGCACAAGCAATACATAAAAGTAAGCATAAGCAAAAGCACAAGCAAGACATAACAGCACATATGCACAACATACCATCAACGCATGGCGAGTAAGTAAGGAATATTACATCTCCCTTCTTTTCAGAAGAGCTTGTCAATTATAAATTTATTCTTGATGGTGGCTTGACTTATCGACCACTCCTGGTAGTAACAGAACTTCTGGGACTGTTGTTGACTTCGGCCCCTGGAGGCAGGGATCCCACAGTGTTTTCCTGGTCCCGGGCGAACGGGACTTCTGGCATGCTGGCTTGGCGAAAGTGCACGTCCTCTGTTTGGAGTAAGTCTGGAGAGTGGTGCCATGAATCGTGTACTGACAAGCTGCCAGTGTTTGAATCAGAATCAGAACTCTTCTCATCTGTAGTCACGACTTTCAAGTGCTTTCTATTCCGGCGGTATTGTCTGTTTGCTTTCGTCTGTACTACATACAATTGTGGCGCATCTGCTTCTTGGAGGACTGTTGCAGGTTGCCAGGTTTGATCGTTGGACCGTACTCGAACTTGTTTTGCCTATCTGCAGCGGATTAAGGCTTTTGGTATGTTGATCATAGTAGCGTCTCTGTCTTTCCCTTTCTTTAGTCCTTGCGGACATGAATTCCTGCATAGGTATGACTTTTGGAGATAAGTGCTCAATGGTGCAGGGCACTAGGGATCTCAAGTTTCTACTCATTAGCAGTTGGGCTGGGGAAGCTAGACCATCGACTGGTGTGTTGTGGTACTCGAGGAGAGCTAGCTCGAGGTCAGTTTTCGATTTCTTTGTTTTCATGATCATGGCCTTAGCAATACCAACTGTTGTCTCAGCGAGTCCGTTGGACTGAGGATGGTTCGGGCTAGAGGTGTTGTGTCGTATTCCCCACTGTCTCATGAAATCCTTGAACGTTTCTGAAGTGAATTGTGAGCCATTATCAGATGTAATCATCAAGGGTATCCCGAATCTAGATAAGTAATATTTTAGCTTCTGTTTTATGAGGTTCGTGTAAGTATTTTTTCCCAGCTCATCAGATTAAAAAAATCGACTGTAATAATCCACTATGATCAGATAGTATCTTCCGGATATGTAAAACAGATCAATGCCAACGTGCTCCCAAGGGTAGCTGGGAATATCGTGATGAAGCAAGGGTTCTCTTGCATTTGCTGTAGAATAAGTGCAGCACGCATCACACTTCTTGACGAAATCTTCTATTGTCTGACTCATCTTTGGCCAGAAAATGACTGATCTGGCTCTGTTTTTCGTCTTCTCGATACCAAGATGTGAAGCATGGATGCTTTGCAATACAGCAATTTGCATGCTGTCTGGGATGACAAGACGGTCATCTTTCATGATGATGTCATCAACAACACTGAGATTACTTTTTACTGTCCAGAATTCAGCTATGGATGACGGAACCATTGATCTTTTTTCGGGCCAACCTTCTTCTACCATTTTCCTCAGAACCCTCAGCTGTGGATCTCTGAGCGTTTCTTGTTTCAACTCAGATAGCTTTTCTTGACTGATTGGTAGTAGTTTCATAACGGAGTGTACATAGTATTCAATTTCTCTGTGAAGCAATGGTTCCTTAGTTTCTAAGTGGAGCCGGGAGAGGGTATCTGGGATCAGTGTTTTAGTGCCTGGTCGATATGTTATACTGAAATCATAGGGTTGTAGATGTAACAGCATTCTTTGAAGTCTTGGCGACGACTTATTGATCGGCCGATTGAGGATTGTTTCCAGGGGTTTATGGTCACTGGTGACTTGGAAGTGACGCCCATAGAGATACTGATGAAAATGGCAACATCCAAAACAATGGCATACAGCTCCTTTTCAATTTGTGAGTATCTCTGCTCTGTTTCATTCAGCGATTTCGATGAAACAATTTTATTCTCTTGAAGCAGGACAGCACCGAGTCCTGATTTGGAAGCTTCAACTTGGATCTCTATTTGATTTTTTGTAGGATTAAAGAGCAAAATTGTTGTTATGATCGACGCTTTAATTTTTGTGAGTGTGGCTTTGTGTTCATTTGTCCAGTTGAATTGCTTCTGCTTAGCTAAGGTCCTAAGAGGTTCATTGAGGCTTGACAATTTTGGGATATAGCGTGAGAGTTAGTTTAACATCCCAAGGGCTGTTTGTAGTTCTTCCTGGGATTTGGGTGATGGCATTTTCTCTATTGCTTGGATTTTCTCGGGATCTGGATGGATTCCGTTTTCGGAAATGATGTTTCCAAAGTAAGGTATCAAAGCTGATTTGAAGATGCACTTATCTTTGTTAAGCTTGACTCCTTTTCTCTAGCTCTTAAAAGGGTTTTTTGAAGATTTCTGTCATGGTCCTCTTCAGATACACCAGAGATGATCATGTCATCCGAAATTACTGAGAATCTCTTGAGGTTGCTGAATGCCTCTTCCATGTGGCGTTGGAACTCATCTTGTGCAGACTTGAGTCCAAAGGGCATACGTCTAAATTTGTATCGCCCATATGGAGTTGAGAATTTTGGAAGATTCAGTCAGTTCGGAAGATTCGTCATCAAGACATAAGTTCCAATATCCTGTTCGGGCATCTAGCTTGGAGAAGTACTTAGCGCCTACATGCTTTTGCACAGCTTCCTCAAAAGTTGGCATAGGATGGTGGGGTCTCTTTATGGCTTTGTTGAGATCTTGAGGATCTATACAGACTCTCAAGGTTCCATCTGGTTTCTCAACAACCACAGCTGAGTTCACCCAATCAGTTGGATGGGTCACCTTCTCGATGACTCCTAGGTTTTCCATACGATCTAGTTCTTCCTTGAATTTGGACTGGAGACTCAAGGGGATTCATCTCGTGGGTTGAATGGATGGCTGTGCACCTTCCTTGAGGATTATTTTACATTCACCTTCCAGTTTCCCAACTCCTTCAAATAGGTCGGAAAATTCGGTGAGTATCTTATCGGTGCTGAGCTGTCCAGATTGAAGACTAAGTATCAGCTTTATCAGGTTCAGCTTACGACTCGCACTGAAGCCAAGGATAGGAGTAGGGGCTGACTGCACTACAAAAAACTCTATGGGTTGACTATCATTTGATTTATAGGCACAGTCGATCTTACATGTCCCCAGGACGGGAATAGTCTGACCACAAAAGCTTGTTAAAATGTGGTTTGTAGGGTGGATTGCAGGTTCTGGATTCAGTCTTTCCACCGTCTGTCTGGTAATGATACTAGCTTGTGCCCCTGTGTCAATCTTGAATTTCACACTGAACTGGTTGGCGATTCTTAGTTTAGCATATGGCTGGTCATCAGCTTTATCCATCATTAGTTGATGGATGAATAGTTCGTCAGTTTGTTGAGCTTCAGAACTGATTATGTTCACAGTCTTTTTGCTACCACGGCAGACACGTGCAAAATGGTTGGGTTTTCTGCAGTTACTGCAGATCTTCAATTGGCAGGGCACTGGTGATTCTGTGAATAGTCTCCGCCACAGAAGTAACATTCACGGTTTTCAATTCGGTCACGATTGGGTTTCCACAGTCTATTTTGATTCTTCTTGATGATATCAACTTCTTGTTTTCCATGACTAGTTGATTCTGCTGACATTGTCTTAAGTTGTACCTGGGTTTCTGTGTAGGTTCTTGCTATTTTGATAGCATCTGAGAGAGTCAATTCGGATCCCGATTGCAGTAGTCTTTCACAAATCTTCTGGGATGATGTTCCGAAGATGAGGCAATCAGGGACCATTTCGTCAACACTCGTAGCTCCATATAAGCAGTGTTGCACTAAGATTTTCAGTTCAGTTTCAGATTATTCTATAGTTTTGCCGTCCCTGTGGTCACGGGTGTGGACTGTATATCTGGCGAAGCTAGTGTTTGAGTGTTGATTAAAGTATTCATCAAATTTGGCAAGGTATACACAAAATTTGTCTTTTTCATCAGTTGCTAGCATCCAAGTGCTGAACATATCTCGTCCTTTTTCACCAAGCCAAATTAGCAGATATGCACACTTGATGTTCTCACTTTTTCCGCTCAAGGGTTCATCAAACAGTAGATTAGCATGACTTTTGAATCTATTCCAAGCATCTTTTAGATTGTTCGAGTCCCAGTTCAGCTCCGAATATGGGACGGAGGTATCCATCTTCTACTCTGACACCATGTAACAATTTGTCTCTTCAAGCATATACTTCAAAAACCCAGGTCACAAAACCTGAAATAATACAAGCATAAGCAAAGCACAAGCAATACATAACAGCAAGCATAAGCAAAAGCAATACATAACAGCACACATACACAAAATACAAGCAAAGCATGGCAAGTAAGTAAGGAATATTACAGCATCACGTCTGGTGTATATTCAGTAAGGGCTCGACCATGGCCAGGAAGTAGGAGTTCAGCCTGTAGGTGGTCGTACATGTCTTTAATGAGTAGTAGGATGTCCTTCTGTACACCTCTCTTTCTCATATCCAGAATGAGTTGGTCATGGAGAAGTGAGTCACAGGTACGGCAGACGTCATGTAGACCTATAACAATGGACTCCTTTGATTCATCAGCGTCAATCAAGACTGAAGCCAAAGCAGAAATGGCGTGGCCGCAACCAAGACCCCTCTGGAACCCAAACTTGGAAGGGGGAGTCCAGCATTTTTCCTGGATTTCATCAATGACCAAAAGTTCGAAAATTTTGCAAAGCGTTGGTGCTACTGTGATCGGTCTGAACGAAGCACATTCCGAAGTACTTTTTCCTTTCTTCGGGACTGGCCTAAGCAACCCAGTACTGAATGCCGATGGTACGAGTCCAGTAGTGAAGATCATCTGAAAGAGAAAAGTTAGGTGTCCCATAAAAAGTTGGGCTGCAATGGTTAAGGTGAAGGGTGGATACACGGTCAATGCCAGCTGACTTCTTCTTTTTCAACCGTCGGACCGCAGACGCAACCTTTGATTGGGTAACTATGAAATCTGTATCTGGAATTGATGAGAGTAGGGATGAAAGGTTTTCTTGAACATAAATTTTAAGATCCTGTGTTGTGGCGGAAAACTCATTTAAGTAATAGTTTATCTATATTAAAGATGGGATGTGTGACTTGGAATCCGCTGACTCTTACTTATCAAAAATTTACCATAGCAGATTTAGATTTTTAATTACTTTTTCAGAAAGCTCAGATTTCAACTGCACACAGTGACGAGCAAGTTCCTTCCCAAACCTACGCTTAGATGCAATTCTAATCTCTTTAACTACTCCTGAGTGTGGTCTACCACATTCCTTCCATATCCCGTACCAGAAGGTAGCTCGGTCGCATGCTAATTGTAACAAAGGGTTAGAAGACCATCACTTTTCTTGAGTTTTTTGTCTGGCACGAGACTTGGGTACTCCCTGAGATTCGGCAAACAGAAGAGCATGGGTCAGTTCGGCGTAATAAACATTAAGACGTAGCCGCGCATCTCTTTCATCACGATGAGAGAATTTCACAAGTAGGTCTAACGGTACGCGAATTTTTGACAGAACAATATCACAAGAATTTCGAAACTTTTCTTTATCGATTTTACGCCGAACCGGAACCTCATGCCACCTCTGAGTGAATATCGACGAATTATTCGCAGCGGAAAACGAGGTAGGCCAACTGGTAATACACTGAACTCGGAAATGATCCGAAGTGAAACTATTCAGAAGGACAAGAACCTACGTAATAGCAAAGAACTAGAGCTAACACTATGGTCTTGATTGGACGTAGAACCAGATTGGTGGATATACGAAAAAAATCTGGTTTTTCCGGTGAATAGTAAAGCGGTTCTCAAGTATCCCTATTAGAATGCAACAAAGACTATTTTGGGCACTAATATCAACTTCTAAATTACAGTTAAAGTCACCCACTATTATGCACTCAAGGGACTCGCGTTCCGCTTTTTTAAGGCAGCGGGCTAGTTTAGCAGTACTTATATCAAAAGCACTATCAGATTTGTCGTTACGGTAATGCGTTGGAAGGTACACATTTATAACTAGCAGGTTATCTAGTCTAGTTGCAAGAAAATTGTGGAAAATCTGAGCTTGAATCAATACAGAATTGGTGTGATCACTTGATAGTGTCTTTTGTAAAAAGGGTGCTTGGCTCACCTCAGTACTACCACATCTTACCACCAGATGCTGCAGTGAAGGTCCAAACTAGGTCAAAGCTGAAATTAGGTCCCTTAAGATTTATGACAGATCAGTATTGAAACTTGTTGGTTTCTTATTTGAAACATGTATTTTTTTGCAAAGAATACATAAATTAGCTGTGTGCTAGAGTATATGTCAAAATCAGCCCTATTCTTAGTCTTTTTGTGTAACAAAGTTGTTGCTTACTTACTAAGGGGGGGGGTATTTTTTTTTATAAAATATTGTTTCAAGGACCAAAATGCTGATATAATAGGATTATCTTCATCTGGTTTAGATCCATCTATGAATAGTACAGTATGTTCTACGTTGTGTGTGTGTGGGGGGGGGGGGCTCCAATTTAGACAACTTTATTGTAATTCCACAGTTTGTAAGTAATTTCCAAACCAAAACAATGTTGGTTTCTTATTTGAAACAAGGATTTTTTTGCAAAGAATACATAAATTAGCTGTGGGCTAGAGTATAGATAAGATAAGATTTATTGCAAAATGCCTGTGGGCCATAGCAACACATAATACAATCTACAAACCAACACTCAGGAACAAAATACAACTTTAGATAGTAAAATTCAAAAAAGGAAAAAAGAAAAAGAACAAATAAACGACAAAAAAAGAAACACACCAAGGTTCGACTTTTAACCAACAAACACTGTATAATAAAGTTCAGATCATAAATATAATCTCAGGCTATCCCTTCAAACATGAGTTCCTATGTTTAATTCCTTAACGAAAAAACATACACCGCTGTTTAATAGTAAATGCATTCCTCTCAACAATCCACTCAATTAAGCAGCATTTGCTTCCAAACACTCGTCCGAAACATTCCTTCCACAACTCAGACAGCTCTTCACACTTGGACACAAAATAAAACAAGTTTTCATTCACACATTCCACATTGAGCATAAATAAGGGCCAGCCGCCAGTCTAAACTTTCCCAAAAATTTCGTTCTCCCACCTAAATCCAAACTATCCCCTCTTACCAACAACAAATCCTTCAAATCCTCTTTATTCAACCCAAGTCTAAGATAAACCTCCTCCCCCCAACCATCTTTGGCTTGGGAGTAAAACCTCAAAGACATAGATTGGTCCTTATGAGCTTGCCTTGCAAAGTTGTTACTTACTTACTATGGTGGGGTAAGGTATTTTTTTTAAATATTGTTGCAAGGACTAAAATGCTGATATAATTGGATTATTTTCATCTGCTTTAGATCCATCTATGAATAGCTGAGTATGTTCTATTTTTCTATTGTTCATCATCATAAGTGTCATTTTGGGAGGAGAATTCTGCTCCAATTTAGACACTTATTGTAATTGCACAGCTTGTAAATAATTTCTGATGCTGCTTTCATGCAAGTTAGCTGATGTTATCTGTTATATTTATTCTATAGTTTGGTAATAACCAGCTAGTTTTCTATATAGGATGGTTACTTCAGGTAATACAAACTTTTGTTCAGGTACTTGATGATTCTTGTTCTTCATCCTGTTTCCAAATCTATAGAACTACTTTCTGATAATAGGAAATATCCTATTATGATATTACATTATATAATAGATATTATATATAATATATATATATAAATATATATATATATATATATATATATATATATATATATATATATATATATATATATATATATATATATATATATATATATATATATATATATATATATATATATATATATATATATATATATATATATATATATATATATTATAATAAATATCTTATTATAATAGGATATATCTGACGATAAATAAAAGTTCAAATAGGGATAAAATCCTTTTAATAGACAGTGTTTTTTTTATAACAGTGATAGAAATTCACAAAAATACCAGATATTTCGGTCACATATACAGTGGAGGATTTTATCCCTATTTGAACTTTTATTTATCGTCATGGAAAGGCAGTGTGGTCTCCGAAATTATATAGGATATATCTGATAACTCAACTGTTTCAGGAAAACGGATGATTGGCTAAACCCCTGTGATATGGATATATTTCATTTTTCTCTTTATTGCTACCATTGATTACAATTGTTCTTTTTAAATCCAAAATGACTGTTTGCCTGATTTCGTGTTGTAATGCATTCTATAATAAATCTGGTATCAACTCAGGTGAAAAATCTATGAAAGAGCCTTGGAATGTTTGTGGCTATAGGAAAATAAAGATGAACATCTAGTAGATATTTCAAAAGCTAAACTTGAGAAGAGGAACTGCCTATCATGTAGTTGTGATTTTGATAGCTATTGAGAGTAAGCCAAGAGTAGTTGGGTTTTAACTGATAGAAAAACACAATACAAGTAAGAGATGGTTTTAGGGCAGTAACAATAGATGTTTGAAGCTATGCTTTGAAGATCCAGCAAGAAACTTAACAGTGATATATTGCACTCATGCTTGCGGGTGCTGGCGTTAAACTTATAAAACACCCCACCCTGGTGTAAAACGCCAGGGGGGGGGGGTAAACACCTAAAACCATACTTGCACATTAAGAAAATAAATAAAAATTAATACAGTAAGCCTCTATAAAGCTCCTTTGAGAAAAAATAGTTTTAAACCATGGATTTAATCTTTTGATTGGGATTTCTTTTTTCAGTCCAGTTGGGGAAGAATATCCCAACAAAGGATTTGTGTCTGGGCGGTTTAAAAATGTGGATATTCTAAGAGATACATTCACTAAAATGCTTCACATCGGTAAGTTAATTTTTCTTGTCATAAGTATTTGTGCTTATATAGTTTTCTAGAGTATTTGTAATTAATCTTCATTTCCTACCTTTAAAGAAAAAAGTCAGAAAAGGTTACAAAGCATAAAAGTAAAAGAATTTAAATAGACAAAAATATGTTGAAAACTGGGCATGACATTTTCAACAGACAGTGGATATGAGCACTAAAAACAATTTGGTGATTATACAAAAATCCAAATAATTGGCCTTACATCCGGAAGCCTTTACCAACAGGGAAAAATAAAAAACATAAAATTTTGTGTATATATATATAAAAAAATAAAAATATTCAGGTTTTTTAATTTCCAGAACTTTCTACTACGTTGAACAAAATGCCTATCAGAAAATTTTGATTGGATGTGTTTGGAGGAATAGTGGGCGTGAGAGGGGGGTTAGTTACCCTCCAATCACTTTCGACTATTACAAAGGGCACTAGCCCTCTCAATTTCCAATTGAATGAGCCCCTTTTGAAGTTTTATGACAAATCTATCTACCTTATATGTCCCCAGGGCAGAACTTACAACCTTTGCCCTTGGGGCTGTGGGGGGTTGGTCATCCTTAAATACATAATTTCCAGAACTTTCAACTACGTTGAACAAAATGGCTATTTCTAAACTGATTGAATGTTGTTGGGGAAAGGGTGGGCGTAAGAGGGGGGTTAATAACTCTCCACTCACTTTCGACTATTAAAAAGGGCAATTTCAATTTCCAATCAAATGAGCCGTTTTTGAAATTTTTACAACAAATTTCTATATAAACTTTATATGCCCCCAGGGCATAACTTACAACCCTTGCACTGAGGGCTCGGAGGGGGCTATCATCCTAAAAGACCTAACTTCAAGAACTTTCAACTACGTTGAACAAAACGGATATTTCAAAATTTTGATTGGATGTGTTTGGGAAAATTGTGGGCGTGAGAGGGGCGTTAGTCACTCCAATGACTTTTAACTATTAAAAAAGGCACTATCCCTTTAAATTTCCAATTGAATGAGCCCTTTTGAAGTCTACAACAACGCTTTCAATAGAAACCTTATATGCCCCCAGGGCATAACTTATAACCCTTGCCCATAGGGCCTCGGGGGGAGGGGAGGGGTTGTCATCCTTAAAGACCTAATATCCGAAACTTTCAACTACGTTGAATAAAATAGCTATCTAAAAATTTTGATTGGATGTGTTTGGGGAAAAGATGGGTGTGAGAGGGGGGTTAGTTGCCCTCAAATCACTTTCGACTATTAAAAAACGCTCTAGCCCTTTGAATTTCCAATCAAATGTGCCCTTTTTCAAGTTTCTATGACAAAGATTTCAATAAAAATATTATATGTCCCCAGGGCATAACTTATAACCCTTGCCCTGAAGACTGTGGGGGGAATGTCCTGCTAAAAGGTATAATTTCCTGAACTTTGAACTGTGTGGAACAAAATGACTATTTCAAAATTTTTATTGGATGTGTTTGGGGAAATTGTGGGCGTGGAAGGGGTGTTAGTTGCTTTCCAATCACTTTCGACTATGAAAAGGGCAATAGGCATTTCAATTTCCAATCGAATGAGGCCTTTTTGAAATTTCTACGACAAGGGGTGTGGGGGGAAAGGGGTTGTCATCCTTAAAGACCTAATATCCAAAACTTTCTACTACGTTGAATAAAATGGCTATCTAAAAATTTTGATTAGATGTGTTTGGGGAAAAGGCGGGCTTAAGAGGGGGATTAGTTGCCCTCCAATCACTTTCGACTATTAAAAAGGGCACTAGCCCTTTGAATTTCCATTCAAATGAACCTTTTGTGAAGTCTCTACGACAACGTCTTCTATAAAAAACCTTATATGCCCCCAGGGCATAACTTACAACCCTTGCCCTTAGGGCTGTGGGGGACTGTCCTCCTCAAAAACACAATTTCTATCTGGAAATCAACTACGCTGAACAAAATAGCTATCTAAAAATTTTGATTGGATGTGTTTCGGGAAATGGTGGTTGTGGAAGGGGTGTTAGTCGCCTTCCAATAACTTTTGACTATTAAAAAGGGCACAAGCCACTCGAATTTCAAATTGAATGAGCCCTTTTCAAAGTTTCTACGACAATTTCTTTGATACGAAGTGCCCTGCTATAAAGGAAAAAATTAATAAATAATACATTGTGCCAACATCGTTCTTATATGCACCCAGGGCATAACTTAAAAACCTTGCCCTGAGGGTTGTTATGGAGTGTCCTCTTCAAAAACATATTTTCTGTCTGGAAATGAACTATGCTGAACAAAATGGCTATCTCAAAATTTTGATTGGATGTGTTTGGGGAAATTTTGGGCGTGGAAGGGGTGTTAGTTGCTTTCCAATCACTTTCGACTATTAAAAGGGCAATAGGCATTTCAATTTCCAATCGAATGAGGCCTTTTTGAAATTTCTACGACAAGGGGTGTGGGTGGAAAGGGGTTTTCATCCTTAAAGACCTAATATCCAAAACTTTCTACTACGTTGAATAAAATGGCTATCTAAAAATTTTGATTAGATGTTTGGGGAAAAGGCGGGCTTAAGAGGGGGATTAGTTGCCCTCCAATCACTTTCGACTATTAAAAAGGGCACTAGCCCTTTGAATTTCCATTAAAACGAACCTTTTTTGAAGTCTCTATGACAACACCTTCTATAAAAAACCTTATATGCCCCCAGGGCATAACTTACAAACCTTGCCCTGAGGGCTGTGGGGGACTGTCCTCCTCAAAAACACAATTTCTATCTAGAAATCAACTAGGCCTATGCTGAACAAAATGGCTATCTCAAAATTTTGATTGGATGTGTTTCGGGAAATGGTGGTTGTGGAAGGGGTGTTAGTCGCCTTCCAATCACTTTTGACTATTAAAAAGGGCACAAGCCACTCGAATTTCAAATTGAATGAGCCCTTTTCAAAGTTTCTACAACAATTTCTTTGATACGAAGTGCCCTGCTATAAAGGAAAAAATTAATAAATAATACATTGTGCCCACATCGTTCTTATATGCTCCCAGGGCATAACTTAAAACCCTTGCCCTGAGGGTTGTGGGGGAGTGTCCTCCTCAGAAATATATTTTCTATCCGGAAATCAACTACGCTGAACAAAATGGCTATCTAAAAATTTTAATTGGATGTGTTTGGGGGAATGATGGGCGTAGGGCGCACTAGTTGTCCTCAAATCTCTCTCGACTATTAAAAAGGGCACTAGCCACTCCAATTTCCAATCGAATGAGTCCTTTTCGAAGTTTCTACGACAACTCCTTCGATACGAAGTGCCCTTGTATGGAAAAAAACAAAAAAAAACAAAAAAAGATAAATAATGCAGTGTGCCAACATCGTTCTTTACTTAGGCAGTGCGATCGCGCTGCCTATGATTTTTACATCAACTTTCTATATAAACCTTGTATGCCCCAGGGCATAACTTACAACCCTTGCATTGAGGGCTCTGAGGGGGTTATCATCCTAAAAGACCCAATTTCCAGAACTTTCAACTACGTAGAACAAAATGGATATCTCAAAGTTTTGATTGGATATGTTTGGAAAAATGGTCGGCGTGAGAGGAGCGTTAGTCGCTATCCAATCACTTTCAACTATTAAAAAAGGCACTAGCCCTTTCGATTTCCAATCGAATGAGCCCTTTTAAAGTTTCTATGACAACGCTTTCAATAAAAACTTTATGTGCCCCCAGGGCATAACTTACAACCCTTGCACTGAGTGCTCTGAGGTGGTTATCATCCTAAAAGACCTAATTTCCATGACTTTCAACTACATTGAACAAAATGGATATCTCAAAATTTTGATTGGATGGGTTTGGGAAAATGGTGGGCGTGAGAGGGGTGTTAGTCGCTATCCAATCACTTTCAACTATTAAAAAGGGCATTAGTCCTTTCAATTTTCAATTGATGAGCCCTTTTGAAGTTTATACGAAAAAACTTTCAATAAAAACCTTATATGCCCCCAGGACATAACTTACAACCCTTGCCTTGAGGGTTGTGGGGGGGAGGGGTTGTCATCCTTAAAGACCTAATTTCCAAGACTTTCAACTATGTTGAACAAAATAGCTATCTAAAAAATTTGATGTGTTTGGGGAAAAACTGGGCGTGAGACTGGGGTTAGTTGCCCTGAAATCACTTTCGACTATTAAAAAGAGCACTAGCCCTTTGAATTTCAAATCGAATGAGCCCTTTTTCAAGTTTCTACGACAAAGATTTCAATAAAACACCTTATGTGCCCCCAGGGCATAACTTATAACCCTTGCCCTGAAGACTCTGGGGGAGTGTCCTGCTCAAAGGTATAATTTCCTGAACTTTGAACGTCGTGGGACAAATTGGCAATCTCAAAATTTTGATTGGATGTGTTGGGGAAATGGTGGGCGTGGAAGGGGTTTTAGCTGCCTTCCAATAACTTTCGACTGTTAAAAAGGGCACTAGCCATTTCAATTTCCAATCGAATGAGCCCTTTTTGAAGTTTCTACAACAACGCGTTCTATAAAAACCTTATATGCCCCCAGGTGCAACCCTTGCCCTGAGGGTTTTGGGGGAGTGTCCTCCTCAAAAACATTTTCTATCTGGAAATCAACTACGATGAACAAAATGGCCATCTCAAAATTTTGATTGGGTGTGTTTGCGGGAATGATGGGAGTGGGGGGGGGGGCTAGTTGCCCTCCAATCACTGTTAACTATTAAAAAAGGCACTAGCTCTTTGACTTGACAATCGAATGAGCCTTATCTGAAGTTTCTACGAAAACGCCTTCTATAAAACCTTATATACCCCCAGGGCATAACTTACAACCCTTGCCCTGAAGGCTGTGGGGGAGTGTCCTCCTCAAAAGCATAATTTTTATCTGGAAATCAACTACTCTGATCAAAATGGCTATCTCAAAATTTGATTGAATGTGTTTGGGGAAATGGTGGGCGTGGAAGGGGTGTTAGTTGCCTTCCAATCACTTCGACTATTAAAAAGGGCACAAGCCAGTCCAATTTCCAATTGTATGAGCCCTTTTCGAAATTTCTACGACAACTTCTTCGATACAAAGTGCCCTGCTGTAAAGGAAAAAAATAATAATAAATAATACATTGTGCCAACATATTCTTATGTGCCCTCAGGGCATAACTTAAAACCCTTGCCTTGAGGGGTTTTGGGGGAGTTTCCTCCTCAAAAAAATTTTCTATCTGGAAATCAACTACGCTGAACAAAATGGCTATCTCAAATTTTTGATTGGATGTGTTTGGGGGAATGATGGGCGTGGGGGAGGTGGGCTATTTGCCCTCCAATCACTTTCGACTATTAAAAAGGGCACTAGCCACGCCAATTTCCAATCGAATGATTCCTTTTCGAAATTTCTACGACAACTCCTTCGATACGATACTACTGCTTGTTTAGTTTGCCATTGATATGGCAATTTTCCATAGATGCTGTTCAGAAACAAGGGTACCTACAGAAAATTTTCCAAGAAAATTTTCGTACTTGAAACAAATACATGTTCTGAATAAAAAGCTGGTTCTTTGATTTAATGCTATGAAAATATAGGTGCTTATCCTTTCGCTATTGATAACGATTGCTTTTTACTTCAACCAAGTCACAGAGAAAAAGGGGGTCATTCCATCACAAATTAGGATTCATATTATCCTTATTTAGGGCTAACACGTATTGGCACGCAGCCAACTATGGGCCAACACACCATTTTCCCATGGTTTTCCCTACTCTTCTCTCTTTCATTTACTTTCTTCAAAATTACTTTATAGTCCTCGATTTTCAGGGGGCTAAAGTTGATGCTGGCTCTTTCGTCAGTTTTCTTATTATTGTTTGTTCGGTCTGTTGATGAAATGGTAGATTATAATAAGTACTGTCAAAGAATCTAGCAAGATCAAAAATTTGTCCCAATTGAACTTTTTGATTATCAGAAACAAAATTCTGAATTAATCTAAAATTCAGTACCTGGTAGAGAAAAGTAGTGTATACTATGAGGGTATCTTGAGACCCAGCAGATAAAAGTATTCTTGGTGAGGAGTGCAGAATCTTTTTGGGGAATTGGAGGGGGGTTAAAGATAAAGAGTATTGGTTAAAAATACCAAAGGATTCTTGAGTCAAAATATTTGAGTTTTCCAGTCGTTTGGGCCATTATTGGAGCTTTGTTTAGTAACTTGTCACCAAGTTTAACAGCATAAACTATAAAAGACCTTGAAACATCCTTCTTAGTGTTGCAGTGGG
>NC_142797.1:19867945-19915931 GCF_049724085.1 Artemia sp. Qi Xiang Cuo | reverse complement strand
TTACTGAGAAAAATGTAAATGTTTTTACTTTTATAACTTTAATAAATCAAATAATATTAACATTTTGATTACTAAATATCAGTATATGTATATTAAACTGACTATGCACATTTATTTGTATTTTTTTTCAATAAAGTGCAAATTTTGTTCTGGCCTTGGGAAGGCATAGGGGTTTTTAGCCCAACTTATGTTAATTTTTGCTCGTTTTGAGTTTGACTCTAATATTTGTTTTAATTTTTGTTCGTTTTGGGTTTCATTTATTTATTGATACTGATTTGGGGTAGTTGTATGCTTGGTAGATTATATGATAGTCCGGACGCCAGGTGTTGAAAATGTGAACCATACCACGATGGAATTGGGCTGCTACGAGAATTAGCCTACCCTTCACCCCCTAAATTGACCATGCAGAACTTAAAACCACGTTTAATAAAATGGCTGTCTTAAAATTTTGATTGGATGTGTTTGGGAAAAAGGTGGGCGTGAAAGGGGGGTTAGTTGCCCTCAAATCACTTTCGACTATTACAAAGGGCACTAGCCCTCATAATTTCAAATCGAATGAGCCTTTTTTGAAGTTTCTACGACACCGCCTTCTATAAATACCTTATATGCCCCCAGGGCATAACTTAAAACCCTTGCGCTGAGGGTGGGGGGGGGGGAGGTTTCCTCCTAAAAAATATATTTTCTATCTGGAAATCAACTACGCTGAACAAAATGGCCATCTCAAAATTTTGATTGCATGTGTTTGGGGAAATGATAGGCGTGGGGGGGGGGCTAGTTACATACCAATCACTTTCAATTATTAAAAAGGGCACTAGCCCTTTAATTTCCAATCAAATGAGCCTGATTTAAAGTTTCTACGACCAACGCCTTCTGTAAAAACCTTATATGCCCCCAGGGCATAACTTAAAACCCTTGCCCTGAGGGTTGTGGGGGAGTGTCCTCCTCAAAAATATATTTTCTATCTGGAAATCAACTACGCGGAACAAAATGGCTATCTGAAAGTTTTGATTGGATGTGTTTGGGGGAGTGATTGGTGTGGGGGGGGGGGGGAAGGGGGCTAGTTACACACCAATCACTTTCGACTATTAAAAAGGGCACTAGCCCTTTAATTTTCAGTGAAATGAGACTGCTTTGAAGTTTTTACGACAACGCCTTCTATGAAAACCTTCTATGTCCCCAGGGCATAACTTAAAATCCTTGCCCTGAGGGTTGTGGGGGAGTACCCTCCTCAAAAATATATTTACTATCTGGAAATCAACTATGCTGGATTAAATGGTTATCTCAAAATTTTGACTGGATGTGTTTGTTGAAATGATGGGCGGGGGGGGGGGTAGTTGTCCTCCAATCATTTTCGACTATTAAAAATGGCACTAGCCCTTTAATTTTCAATCGAAAGAGCCTGTTTTTAAGTTTCATGCGACAACGCCTTTTATAAAAACCTTATATGCCCCCAGGGCATAACTTAAAACCCTTGCCCTGAGGGTTGTGGGGGAGTGTCCTTCTCAAAAATATATGCGTTTTTTGATACGCTAGAACCAGCATTATAAGCCCATTCTTTTGATACATTTTATTGACATCAAAATTTCGTTTTTAAAAGTTTCGATTACTATTGAGCCGTATCGCTTGTTTTTTTTATTGTTTTTTTTATTACGTATATGTTATTACGTATATGAGGGGGTTCTCCCCTTAGTCAATACCACGCTCTGTAAGTTAAAATTTAAAAAAAAAATAAATTCACAAACCCCTGAATCACACAGGCCGTTTAATTAGAATAGATAGCTCTTTTGAAAGCACTAAATAAAACTGTAGCGTAAAGAGCGAGGTATTGATTTGGGGGAGAAACCCCTCATATACGTAATACTTTCCGTTCGTTTTAAGTTCTAATGTTGCTTCTTACTTTCAGTTGAAAAAACTTGTTTTTTTTTAAATTTAATTTCTGATCGTTTTTTAAATAATGCTTGGAAATCCGGCGTCCCCTTCATAGAAATGTCCCTTACCCCAAAGAAACATCTTCCACTGAAAGATTCTTCCGAGTAACCCCCTCCTCCCGCCCCCTCCCACCAGAAAAACATCCTTCCTGAAAATGTCTGTATAATTCCCAATAACCAATACAATATGTAAGCAATGGGCAAAGTTCATAGCTTGCAACCCTTCCACTGGGAACTCTGGGGGATTAAGTCATCCTAAAAGACATATTTATTAGATTTTCGACTATGCTGAACAAAATGGCTATCTCAAAATTTTAATTGGGTGACTTTGAAAAAAATTAGCGTGGGAGGGGGCCTAGTTGCCCTTCATTTTTTTGGTCACTTAAAAAGGGCACTAGAACTTTTAATTTTTGTTCCAATGAGCCCTCCTACGATATTCTAGGACCACTGGGACAATACGATTACCTCTGGGGAAAAGAAGAAAAAAAAACAACTAAACACGCATCCGTGATCTTTCTTCTGTCAAAAATGCAAAATTCCACATTTTTGTAGATAGGAGCTTGAAACCTCTACAGTAGCGTTCTCTGATACGCTGAAAATGATGGTGTGATTTTCATTAAGGCTCTATAACTTTTAAGGTATCTTTCCCCCTTTTTTCGAAAATCAGCCAAATTTTCTCAGGCACGTAACTTTTGATGGTTAAGATTATACTTGATAAAACTTATATTTTTGAAATCAGAATTAAAATTTTATTCTTTTGATGTATCTATTGGTATCAAAATTCTGTTTTTTAAAGTTTCGGTTACCATTGAGCCGGGTCACTCCTTACTTACAGTTCGTTACCACGAACAGTTTGAAAAGCCATGCTAGTCATCTCAATGTTTCTTTCACTATACCCCTAGATAGCAGGATAAGATAGTATTTTTCGTACTGCCTTTTGTTTGACTTACAGCTAGTCGAACGGATAGCTTCTTGCTCTTATGTCACTAACTTGACTAAGTTAATAATTGCCAGTAACTTGCTGTTAGACAGTCCAAGTCAGAATTCTGGCTGACTGATGGTAAAAATCAATACCCCGACTGTTAACAAAAGTTAAGCCTCGTCATGACTGACACCGTTCAACTTGCCAAAAATGCTGTAAAAAATGATTTACACCGGCTTTTAAAATTATTTACGTATAAAACATGTTGCGCGTAGGGTGAATAGTGTCAATCAATACGGGGGTTTATTTATCACAATATTACTTTCTAAGATCTGAGTGGGCTTCGTCCGAACTTTCTCGGTCAAGGTTGATGTGTAAGCTAAGAGATTTTTCCAAACCAGGCCAAGCATTCTGAGAACTCCAAAAATAATATCTACCTAACCTTTTCTTCAAAAAGTGGAATAATAATTTTTGTTAATAAATTTAAGGTAATAACAAACTGGTGTTGAACAGGTTGCAAAAGAATGGAAAGTATTCAATACATCAACGAATGTCTCGAGATTCCACTGAATATATATAAATATATATAATTCACCGTTATTACAGTAAAAACCAGATGAATATAGGGATCTGCATAGATGTATGTTATATATCAGTGCATCAGATAGCCTGAAAATAAGTTTACAATCCTTTTTAGATTAAAAACAACCAGTTCCTTTAGAATACAGAAAAATGTTTATTAAAAATATAGAAAAGTAATGATTTTCCCCTTACTTTAATCCCAGGTCATGGCTTCTAGGGTCCTCATTATTGGTCTTCATACATATTTTATAAAAGAAAATGCATACTATTTTTAACGTTTTGTCTATGAGACATTTATGTACGAATAATTTTTGTTATTTTTCGTTTTCCTTTTTCAATTTCAAAATCTATAATTTCAAAAATCTATTAGAAATTGGTAAAAAAAAAACAAAAAAAAATCAAATGTTAACTGAAATCCTGTCTTGTTAGTTCTATTTTATAGATTACATGATTCTTAAATTCAGCAACCAAGTTCAGTTTTTGACACAAGGAATAAAGATACAAGTAAAACTGAAAAGTAAACTGGAACGATTGTTGCGCAAATTCTGCAATGGAAAACTTTATTTTGAGTTTAGTTAAGATCAAATTTAACTCACAACGAAATTTTGATCACTTTTGGCTGTTCATTTATATTATCCATTTCTACAGGTTTGCATCCCATTTATTGTTCCTCTAGCTGCCCCTATATTTGGCGGAAGAATATTTGGACGAATTTTGGCCACAATATTTGCAGCGCTGATTCAATTGGGATATAACATTACAACTAATCGACTTAAAAATCGAACCTAGGCACGTACGCCGGATTTTTTGGGAGAGGGGTTTCTAAATGTATGTAAATTGTAAAAGCCTTAAGACTTTGAGGGGGCACAGACATCATGCGCCCTCCATACCGTGCTTTCATGATTGAACTATTGTATTTTTTTCAAATGTGTCGAGGGGCCATATCGTCAATTAACTTGTTTTGTTTTTCTCATATCCGTATTTATTTATTGTTTTTGGTGTTTTGTCATTTTATCTCAATGAAATAAAAGAAATTATTTCATTCTTATGTTTATACGGACAACAAGTGATTCAAAGTAAAAAAAAAAGAGTAAAGAGCACATTTTAAACCTATTGTGAGGAGATATTAACTATAAAATAACATGAAATACGAACAGAAATTAAACTGAATAATGAAGTCAAAATTAAAAGGAACTTATTCCACTCCAAAAAAATGGTTGTGTTGATACCTTTTCAACTCCGAAAAGAATAGGGTAGTATATTAAAGAAGCAATATGTTTCAACCTTCGTTACAACTTTCGTTTGGAATCTATAAGGAAAAGTAAAATCAAATGAATATGGTACTTGTTAAAAATGGTACTTATTAAATATCCCAAAAATACTCAAAAAGTTTGATCTTTTTGATATCAGAAAAGCCGGTTTCTCTGTCTGTATTTGGATATAATTAGCTTAGTCTCATTGAGAAAAACTAAGATACAAGTATATTTTAATTAAATATTTAATATATAGAGTTGGTTAGGTTAGGTATTTAACATAATGCTTTCTAAGCAGCCTGCATATGTAATACCAGGCCAACACGTGGGGGGCGGGGAAAGCTGACCAAGCCCCGACATCCCTCGGGTTTCTAAAAATCATTTTAATATTATGGGGTCCATACAAGGACTATATCAGGAATTAAGCTGATAAGAACAGATAACATTAATGTTGCCAATTCTTAAAAACAAAATGTACCACAAATTGTATGAAATGTACCAAAGACAAAAAAAAATGGTACCATATCCCTTTTTTTCAGCATGTGCACCTTTATATAGTTACAAACAGGAAAAAGCCTACGGCTCTTCTTTGGAGTAGTAAGAGACGATCCTCAAGGAATCAGGCAGGTAACCAATAAATACAATGGTTTGTTTTTCTAATGATATGCGTTTAATATAACAGCCTGCGATTATGGTGTTATTAATCAATATTGTACAGTGGTTTAATTAGGGTTTTCCTAAAATCGCTAGGCACTTCCCCTTTTTCAAAAATCATACACAATCTTCAGTTACGTATTTCTAACCTCTAATCCTTTTAGTCCTGTCACTAATTTTTTCTCACGAAACAATTATTTCTCAACATCCAAGGTATCACAAGCCGTTTAAATTTCCTCTATATCTTTTCCTGCTACTCTATATCGGTTTAGCATAATCTCAAAATGTTCCGCCCATCTCTCTTTAACTTTTTCCCTTTCACTAATTGTGGCACCGTTCCTATCGTTAACAGGGACAAGCCGTCTAGCAGCATCTTCAAAAATCGTCAGCCATTTTATACATTGCCTGCACTTCACAGCTCCTTTCTTCATATTTTAATGCTTTCTCTACTTTCTTTACATTTGTAAGGAGGCCTTATTTTGTGTAAATTCCGTAACTCAATTTTATTAAAGCTTGGAATTCCCTTTCTATTTATAGATCAGAAATATAGCGACAATTTCAAATTAGCTTGAATTTGAAATAACTTCTCTTTGCATAACTAGAGATAAATCTTGTAGTGACACTCTTTGTCCAAGAATCAAACGAACTTTGAACCCGTGATATGTAAAGACCTAATTTAGACCAGTTTTGCAAGTCCTTGAAAGACTGGAAAGAAACTACTTTTAACAAAAGGTGGTTGTTTGGCTAGGAGGGAGAGAAGGTCGGTAAACGGGTCAAGTAGCAAAAAGAATATAACTTAAGGATAAGAGACAAATCGGGGTAGTTTTGCCTCGGAAACACGGTAGTCTTTTTGGAGCAAAATGTAAGTGTTTTACTTTGTAATTACGATAAAGCTACCACTGTCTGTTTGAATTCTCCTTGGGGATAAAACTTTGAAGATAAAGGTCAAAATATAAAGAAAATCATCAAAAAGACTTTCTGTCACTCGGGAATGGTTATAAATACGTATATAAGAGAAATTGATGACTTTGGAACTTATAGGCTCGTTAATATTTACAACTAGACAGGGCTTGGGACATTTTGACAAACCAGCATTTTTTAAGAGTAGAATAAGCCAAAGTAAATTTCTTCCCAGAAATTTAAGCTTTGAATAACTGAGGGTTTAAGGAGGAAAAGAAACCTTAACCAAGAAGAGAAAGCTAGTAGAGCCTTGTGGGCTTCCCCTTTTCAGCCTAGAGTTCTTTGAGACTTAGCTTGACTTTATAAAGACTTTATATTCGAAAATTGGAATTATTGGACAATAAGATTACTTAACCCCCCCCCCCCTTTGTGCAATCTTCAGACGTTTATACGAAGAGGAACACCGTTTCCCTTTTAATCGTTCTTTCATCTCGTTAACCCTGTACTGCATGTTTATACAAAGGTGACCTCAATGTTTATACAAGCAGGTTAGGTGAAAAAGGGGAACAATATTACCAGCTTAAGAATTTCTAAACCTTTATGTCCAGATATTTTCAATTAAGTTTCCCTGCTAAAGTTAAAGCTTAATAAAGGTCAAAGGAATACACAACCCTTTCAAGAAATAATAAAAGAATCTCTTGGTTTGGGTTAATGAAATTTGAATTAAAAGCCAGTACGGTTATTCTTAGCTTAGCTCAAAAATAGCTTGAACTAAAAGATTTTTATAACCCAGAACTCAAGCCTTGACTAGCTTTTCCAGAGTAACCCATTTAAGTAGAAACATTCATTAGCTTAGGATTAACTTAATCTTTTTCTTTTCGGTAAATATTGGTGGACTTGAACAAGTAGATCATTAGACCTTAGAATAGGTTTGGAAATAGTCAACATAAATAGAATTAGAATATTTTTCTTTTTAGCTTCTTTTATAAATAAAATCAGTTGTCACTGAATTCTGAGTTCCGATTTCTTACCCAACACCTCAGTTTGTATCACGCTACCAAATTTATTAGCCCTGCTAGTAGGGGCAGCCTTACAAGTGGTCGCAGCGGTACTCAGTTCGGTACAACTTTCGTTTAAGTGGGGGAGGATTAATTAAATTTATAAAATTCGGTAAAATTTAGTCCTGTTCCTCACAAGAAGGTGTGTGATCAGTTTTCCAAACCTATCCAAGACAGAAAAGTTTGAAAAAGTGTTCATTAAAGAAAATTTTAACCTTAAAGGGAAGCTCAGACAGACTTTTATCTTGTATCTTCCTAAGATTATTTCTTTCTTCTCCTTTACTTTCTCTTTGCTACAAGTTCTAGTGTCCGTATCATCTGTAGCTTGCTTAAATCCTTTTTAACACTAGTGTCGTAGTTAAATCACCTTCAACAGAGTAAGCATACTATTAGCCTTGAGGGTTAATTTAAATCGAGACATTGAGCTAATTCGTATGCAAATTATAAGCTAACTCATTTTAGTAGTTTAAAACAATTTAAAGGTTCAAAACGTTTCTCACATTAAGACTTTATAAGGATAGAACAATCATGAGTTCAAATAGAAACAAAATCAAAGATTTAGAAATTGCACTATAAGACGCGCAGTCTAGAATAAACGCTCTAGAGGGGCATTATAGAGATGCCACAGTCACAAGTAGGCTTCAAAGCCTATTTGTGGAGCAAGCGCCTCCCATCCCATTACTGACATACCCAAATGAAATCCATTCATGGATTTCCACCCTTAAACTAATACAAAGGAGTTTAGAAAAAAAATGATATTGCTATGATAAATCAAGCTCTTTGTTATACTCGAGGAGAAATGCAAAGATTCGCAACGAGCTTAGATATTCCTAAAATAAAGGATTTAGACCATTTAGAAAAAAGTTTAAAAGAAGCCTTTTTACATGAAAAACCAGCCGCACAAAAACTACAAGAACTGCTTTCCGAGAAACAAAGACCATCTGAATTGGTACACCAATTTTACTCCCGAATTAGTAAAAAGGCTCTAAAGTATGCAAAAACTGCTCCTGGTATAAGGGCAGATGACATAACTATTAGTATTTTCAAAAGGGGTATGCTCCCTTCAATTGGAAGGAAAGTTCACGAACAAACTAAAACAACAGACGACAAAGATGAATTATTAGCGCTGGCAAAGAGATTTGAATCGATTGATTTAATGTATAGGGACTTCTCAGACATGTCGTTGGGAGCAACAGTGGTTGACTTAGGAGACAAAGAGATAGCTCCAGAGTAGAATTTCAAAACATAGGAAATTATAAAAATAACCCAAAGAAATGTTTGAACTGTGGAAAGAAAGATATGTCAGGACCAACTAGGGATAATTATTCCAGGTATAAATTTAGTAAAGGAAAAAATGCTCGCATAAAATGCTGGACTTGCGGGGGTCCACAAAGACATTCAGAATGTGAAAAACCTCCAACCTGTATCCGCTGTGGTGAAACAGGACACAAAGCAAGATATTGTTTAGCCCCGGCACCTATAAATCAACCCCAAGAAAATTTTTAGGGCAATTTTTGCCGAAAACATTTTGGCCTTTTAGCGATGGTTAGGGAACCAACGGAAGGCACAAGCACAGACTCCGTAGATTTGTAGATATAGGTTAACCGTTAGGAGTAGACCTAGAGTGACTAGAAGTCACGGACATGTCATGACACGGAGTCATTTACTTCAGAGGGAGGTTGAGAGGACACCTCTCAAGGATACAAAAATGGGTTGCATCCACCTCTTAAGGATGCAAGAAAGAGTTGTGTCCACCTCTTAAGGATGCAAGAAAGAGTTGCGTCTACCTCTTAAGGATGCAAGAAAGAGTTGCGTTTACCTCTTAAGGAAGCAAAAAGGTTTGCATCCATAGGGATATGAAAAAAGGGTTGTATCCCAACGCACAAAGGCTGCATATGCATATACTCACAGAGTATTCATGATCATGAACCTGGATTAGAGTCTCCCAGGCTAACAATTGAGACAAAGAAAGCTAGCACAGTGCAGAAATGGCTTCTAAAGTAAACAGGATACCGAAATATTTCCAAAATTTGACATTTTGGGTAGAGCTCAGAACCAAAAATTTCGAATTTAGGAAAGAAAGGAAATCCCATTTTTTAGGAAAAGGTTAGGAAATCTCCGTTTGGTTCCCGTGAATGGCTTATTGTATACACTGGATGATTCTGAAAAAAAGACGTCAATTTAGGATCATTTTATAAAAAAAACTAGTTAATGGAGTCATCCGTTTCCTGCATTCAAGTCCTTTTTTTGGGGGGGGGGGGGGGAAAGAGGGGAGCTGTGAAAACCTTAAATAATTTAAGACAATATGGTGTCTTTGTATATATGTACTGCCAGGTTGAAGAGGCATTTAGAATTATGAACTCTGTTTGAGAAGAGTTAAAGTTAGCGTTAGTTACCCCACTCTTTAGGGATAATATTTTCCCTTATGACCTTTTCACATTCGGTCAAGTGATACCACAGGAAAATTGCAACTTAGCGCAAATGGTGACAAATATACATTGGTAAAAATATAGTAGTAGCACCATCCAATTAACATAGATGAGAGTAAACGCATTGCCCATAGGATTCAGAATATTGCTGAATATAAAAGGCACCGCCGATAGGATTTAAAATATCCGTCAAATAAAGGATAAGAATTATAGAAATTATATAAGAGACTTCTTATAATACAGCCATACAATAACTTAAAATAGTAATAATTTGTGATTTCTGTCTCCAACAAAGGAGATGAATTCAGAATATTCGAAAGGTTCGAAATTTTCATAACTCGTAATTTTTAAAAAAATAGAGAACGGGTACAGATTTTTTTCCTTTCATCGTAGAATGTATTTGTATTTGATTTTTCAAGTCTTCCATTGTTACTAGACCTTTTGGTACCTTTAAATACTCTTTCGAGTATTCAATTATAATAAAAAAAATTGTGAATAAAGTTTGAAAAGGCCCAAATAAGAAAATAGCATTTAGCTATTTGTAGAGGTCAATTAATATATCTTCTTTTTATTAAAGCTGTGCTCAATTTTAAACTTAAAGTAATCAAAGAGACGATTTATCTTTGCTTAGCAACACAATAGCAGGGGTTTTATTTCGGATGCCGCGAAACAACGAACAAAAACAACCCGTATTAAAAATATCTGCATGAGCTCATAAAGATTCTGGCTGAGAACTTTGCATAAGTTCTACTACATTAGGAAGACGAAACTGAATATTTAACTTTTATTTACTTTTAGAATAGGTTTAGTTCAACCATTGGCCTAGATGAAGTAAGGCAAATGCGAGTTTCCTTACAGGAAGAAAAGGAAAGATGTAACAACATATTGGACATCACGTATACCGTTTTTACAATCTTTATATATATAATAGGATTTCTGTCTTTAGGACTGAATTAAGAAAATTAAAAAATTTATACACAGGTTATAGAGACCAACAGTCTCAGGGATTAAAATTCGAACTATTATGAGGAGAAATCGAATTACGATAGATATTAATAAATTTGTGTTACAT
The DNA here is from genome assembly GCF_049724085.1 of Artemia sp. Qi Xiang Cuo. NCBI lineage: Eukaryota > Metazoa > Arthropoda > Branchiopoda > Anostraca > Artemiidae > Artemia > Artemia sp. Qi Xiang Cuo. Next base: position 19,905,133 of record NC_142797.1, on the reverse strand, counting down.
TTTCTTTATTCCTTTTAAAACAATAACTATTATAAGATTTTAAGTGGGGGATATTGTAAGGAGGCCTTACTTTGTGTAAATTTCGTAACTCAATTTTATTAAAGCTTGGAATTCCCTTTCGCTTCATAGATCAGAAATATAGTGAAAATTTCAAATTAGCTTGAATTTGAAATAACTTCTCTTTGCATAACTAGTCATAAATCTTGTATTGACACTCTTTGTCCAAGAATCAAACGAATTTTGAACCCTTGATATCTAAAGACCTAATTTAGACCAGTTTTGCAAGTCCTTGAAAGACTGGAATGAAACTACTTTTAACAAAAGGTGGTTGATTGGCTAGGAGGGAGAGAAGGTCGCTAAACGGATCAAGTAGCAAAAAGAATATAACTTATGGATGAGAGACAAATGGGGGTAGTTTTGCCTCGGAAACACGGTAGTCTTTTTGGAGCAAACAAAATGTAAATGTTTTACTTTGTAATTACGCTAAAGCTACCTCTGTCTGTTTGAATTCTCCTTGGGGATAAAAGTTTGAAGATAAAGGTTAAAATAAGAAGAAAAACCTCTAAAAGACTTTCTGTCACTTGGAAATAATTTTAATACGTATATAAGAGAAATTGATGATTTTGGGACTTATAGTTTCATTAGTATTCCCACCTAGACAAGGCTTGAGCCATTTGGACAAAACAGCATTTTTTAAGATTAGAATAAGCCAAATTAAATTTCTTCCCAGAAATTTAAGATTTGAATAACTGAGGGTTTAAAGAGGAAAGGAAACCTTAACCAAGAAGAGAAAGCTAGGAGAGCCATTTGGGTTTCCCCTTTTCAGCCTAGAGTCCCTTGAGACTTAACTTGACTTTATAAAGACCTTATATTTGAAAATTGGAATTATCGGGCAATAACATTACTTAACCCCCCCCCCGTTTGTGCAATCTTCAGACGTTTATACGAAAAGAAACACCGTTCCCCTTTTAATCATTCTTTTATTTTGTTTACCCCGTACTGCATGTTTATACAAAGGTGACCTCAATGTTTATACAAGCAGGTTAGGGGGAATAGGGGAGCAATATTATCAGCTTAAGAATTTCTAAACCTTTATGTCCAGATATTTTCAATTAAGTTTCCCTGCTAAAGTTAAAACTTAATAAAGGTCAAAGGAATACCCAACCCTTTCAAGAAGTAATAAAAGAATCTCTTGGTTTGGGTTAATGAAATTGGAATTCAAAGCAAGTACGGTTATTCTTAGCTTAGCTCAAAAATAGCTTGAACCAAAGGATTTTTATAACCCAGAACTCAAGCCTTGACTAGCTGTTCAAGTCTAACCCTTTTAAGTTGAAACATTCGTTAGCTTAGGATTAACTTAATCTTTTTCTTTTCGGTAAACATTGTGGGATTTCAACAAATAGATCATTAGACCTTAGAAGAGGTTTGGAAGTATTCAACATAAACAGAATTAGAATATTTTTCTTTTTATTTTATTTTATAAATAAAATCAGGTTTCACTGAATACTGAGTACCAATTTCTCACCCAACGCCTCAGTTTGTATCATGCTACCAAATTTCTTAGCCCTGCTAGTAGAGGAAACCTTACACATTCCTTTTATATGATCTATCCCTCAGATAATTCTTTAAAAACCTGTATATTAAAACTTATATTAATTGTATACTAAACTTCTGCTGTATGTTAAACATAAAACTATTTCACTAATATTCCTGGCTGCGCTCCTAGCTTTCTACTCTATGACACCATCAGCACCTTCACAATTTTTTTTTTGGCTAAAACCATTTTATCCATCTTCAACATTGTCAAATTTTAAACTCTCCCCTTTAGTAATCAACTGTTCCAGGAAAATGTCTCTCATATTTTCATCCAGGAGTTGACTAACATCATAAAATCCCGAGAGGTAGTTACCCTTCAAAAATTTCAGCTTTAAATTAATCCTAGACAATACTAGATTGTGATCTTTACTTTTAACATCGATAACAGCACTCCTAGTTACCCTAGTATCTTGTATGGATCCTCTTAGTCTTCAGTTTACAATAACACAATCAATAAGGTTTGCTGTCTTACCATCACGTGAATATTATGTTAAATTATGGGTCATTTTATGACCAAACACCCTAATTGTTATAACTAGATTACTATACCAACAAAATTGGAGCAGTCTGTAGCCTTTACTGTTTTCTTTTCGTACAGCAAATTTACATAGGCTAAGATACTATCTATCCCATTTGTGCCAACTTGTGCTTTAAAATATCCTTATAAAAATACTATATTTCTACCTGGGACCCTGTCTATTCGCTAATGTAACTGTAACTAAAATTCATCTGAGTCACTAGTATCTCCGTAAGTCGGTTCTACAGGGGCATATAGTACTATAACTGATACCCTGAACTTTTTAGTCATAAAATGAGCGATTGGTATTCTAATATTAGTTCCTTCTCAGCCTAAACAAGACTTACTAGCTTCCTTGTTCATCATGAGCCCCACTCGCTTTCTATGCACCCCATCCTTCCTGTCTGAGTAAGTAAATTCTATATCACCTAATTTCATGCTTCCTACCCCTGGGAATATGAGTTTCTTAAACTCATAATAAGTCTAGTTCGAATCATCTGAATTTGTCAGTTAAAATGTCGATACCATAGTTATTTTTTAACGTCGCAATATTCCAAGTTCGAAGTTTCATATTCTTTAAATCATTGATATTATTTTTGCGTCAGGAAAATCAACGGTCCCGGATACCAGTGCAGGACGGAAACCAACACATTTTTCCAAGTCTACACCAAAGTGCTTAAGCCGGCTTAGAACCAGACAGCAAGAAGTCCCTGGGACCTCCAGTATGAATGGAGGCTTTGTGCAACCCTGGGTCCATTTTGGTTACAACTTGGTTTTTAGCACTTGGCGATGCTCTTTTATCATCAAGAGTCAAAATCCTGCGGAAACAGTTTCAAGCCTATTACCTGCGAATCATTATATATTCATGCCTACACATATTTTACTACAATGGGGATTTAGCTTATAGTAGCTAAATCACCTAGGAAAAGTTTATCAGCCGAAAACACCCACCAACAAAGACCGGGCCCAGAAGAATTATCCACTAGTCAGAATCCCGTGAGAATGCTATGTCTTTTACTAGGCTGTAATCTCCTCGAGGGCCACTCCTCTATCGCCACTCCTCAAGTTGGGATAAAGTTGACCGGAAGGTCCATTGTCTTGCAGTTACCCGGAAAGAATCGAGGCAGTCCTTTGCAGAGGCCGTTGTCTATAGATCTGGGTCTTACGCCCTGCCGCAGTTTTCCTCCTATAGAAGATCCTCCCACGATGGTGTTCTGCATCACAATGCAATTTAACCCATTACCGGGGGAAGGTATGAAACTCAAGGGGTTTGTGCACCTACTGTTGGGTCTTATTGAATATACAGTTGAGGGGCCTTCTTCCTCCTCCCTCTTATCCTCCACCTAATCAACTAGGAAGAGTTTTTCAGCCCAAGAACACCCACCAAAAAAGACCGCGCCTAGAGGAATTATCCATTAGTCAGAATCCCGTGAGAATGCTTTGTCTTTTACTAGACTATAATCTCCTCGAGGGCCACTCCTCAACTTGGGATAAAGTTGACCGGAAGGTTCATTGTCTTGCAGTTACCCGGAAAGGATCGATACAATCCTTCGCAGAGGCCTTTGTCTATAGATCTGGGTCTTACGCCCTGCCGCAGTTTTCCTCCTATAGAGGATCCTCCCACGATGGTGTTCTGCATCACCATGCAATTTAACCCATTACCGGGAGAAGGTATGAAACTCACGGGGTGTGTGCACACACTGTTGGGTCTTATTGAATATACAGTTGAGGGGCCTTCTTCCTCCTCCACCTTAAAGTGCTTTTGCTTATAAATATATATATATATATATATATATATATATATATATATATATATATATATATATATATATATATATATATATATATATATATATATATATATATATATATATATATATATATATATATATATATATATATATATATATATATATATATATATATATATATATATATATATATATATATATATATATATATATATATATATGTTTCACGTTTGGTAGATTATTTGATTTTAGTTTTCCTCATTTTTGCTTTAATGGAGTTCTTAACTTTTCTTTAAAAAACTTATTTTGTGGAAAAAGTTTTTTTGATTAATATCTGTTCGTTTTATATTGACATAGTCTTTTCAGGGAAAAATAAAATAATTTTTTTAAATCTGTTTGTTTTTTCAGACTTTATAGTTTGGCCTGCTATTTGAATTCCGGAGAAAATTTTTTAGCAATTTTTCTGGATCTGGACACAAATAGTAGTGTTTAATTTAGGTTCATACCTCCTCTAGTTAACCTAAAATAGAAAACTTGATACCATTCGCAAAATAATCTGTTTACTTTATTTGATAGATTGGATACACTTACGCTATTTTGATTTGGTTAAATTTTAAGAGCCGAAGTAGCCCCGAAAGTTTGAACATAATACCCTCAGTCGTTCTTGGGATACTGCTGAGATGCCTTATTGGGAATTAACATTAACACAGCACATTTTGATTTAATATCAAGGCAATATTTAGTTTTTAAACAAAATCGGCAAATGGGAGGTTGGGCGTGGGAGGGGGACTAGTTTCCCTCCAATCACTTTCTACTATTATCAAAGGCATTAGCCCTTTCTGTTTTCAATCGAATGAGCCCTTTTCGAAGTTCCTAAGACAACTCCTTCGATTCGAAGTGCCCAGGTCTAAAAAAAGGAAAAAATAATAATACATTGTGCCTACATCGATCTTTGCTATAAAAATATCAAGGCTTCCAATCACTTTCGACTATTAAAAAGGACACTAGGCCTTTCGATTTCCAATCGAATAAGCCCTTTTTGAAATGACAACGCTTTCTATAAGCACCTTATATGCCCCCAGGGCATAAATTACAACCCTTGCCCTGAAGGCTGTGAGGGGGTTGTCATCCTTAAAGACCTAATTTCCAGAACTTTCAACTACGTTAAACAAAAGGGTTATCTCAAAATTTTGGTTGGATGTGTTTGGGAAGATGGTCGACATGAAAGGGGCGTTAGATGCTCTCCACTCCCTTTCAACTATTAAAAAAGGTACTAGCCCTTTCAATTTCCAATCGAATGAGCCCTTTTTTGAAGTTTCTACGACAACACGTTCTATGAAAACCTTATATGCCCCCAGGGCATAACTTACAACCCTCGCCCTGAGGGCTGGGGGGGGTTATCATCCTCAAAAACCTAAAATCCAGAACTTTCAACTGCGTTGAAGAAAATTACTAACTTAAAATTTGGATTGGATGTGTTTGTGGAAATGGTAGGCATGAGAGGGGGGATAGTTGCCCTCCAATCACTTCCGAATATTAAAAAGCGCACTAGCCTTTTTTAAGACTGTGGGGGGAGTGTCCTGCTCAAAGGTATAATTTCCTGGACTTTAAACTGCGTGAAACAAAATGGCTATCTAAAAATTTTGATTGGATATGTTTGCGGAAATGGTGGGCGTGGAAGGGGTGTTAGTTGCCTTCCAATTACTTTGTACCATTAAAAAGGGCACTAGCCATTTCAATTTCCAATCGAATAAAATCTTTTTGAAGTTTCTACGACAACGCGTTTTATAAAAGCCTTATATGCCCCAGGGTAAATGGTGGGCGTGAGAGGGGTGTTACTTGCCTTACAATCACTTTTAGATCAATTCACAATCACTATTGAAAAGGGCATTAGCCGTTTCAATTTCCAATCAAATTATTATTTTTTGAAGTTTCTACGACAACGCTTGCTATAAAAAAAACCTTATATGCCCCCAGGGCATAGCTTACAACCCTTGCCCTGAGGGATGTTGGGGGAGTGTCACCCTCAAAATAATAATTTCCAGACTTTTTAACTACGTCGAACAAAATGGCTATGTCAAAATTTTGAATGGACGTGTTTGGAGAAATGGTGGGTGTAAGAGGCGTGTTAGTTATACTCCAATCACTTTCGGCTATTAAAAAGGGCACAAGCCCTTCTAATTTCCAATTATATGAGCCCTTTTTGAAGTTTCTACAATATCACTATCTATAAAAGTCTTATATGACCCAGGGCATAATTTACAAATGGACTAAACTTTCTTGCTTTCTCGTATCAGTTTCCTAAATCAAGTGGTTCAGTTCCCCTGTCCCCTCTTTACAGGTATTGTATTATGAATAATGAAACAATTGACCACTGCCTATTTGAATGTAATATGCTGACGGCTGTACAGCATACCTTGCATTGTAAACTGTTAAAGTGCTTCAAACACCACAAAATCTCACTATCAGCCACGAGCCTAGCAAACTATACCTGCACACAGAGCACAGAAATCGATATCTATCATCTTATATTTGAACTCCTTGAGTCGAAAGATCTACTGAAAGATGTCTTAGAATATCTAATAAATAAGAGACAACCAAGCCAGTAGCTCTGTAGCCCACAGAGTGAAGCAAAAGGAAAAGGTCTAAATAGTATCAACTGAAAAGCCCGCCCGCTGTGAAAGTAAAATAGAAGAAGAAGAAAAAAAGAATATACACAACCTCAGTCAATAGTTTTACTGAAAAGCCCGCCTGCTGTTAAATAGAAGAAGAAGTCAATGGGTTCTTTAGAATATCCTAATCTTGAGGCAGCAGATGCCTTAACAGGTTTTACCTCAGAAAGGTAATAAAAGAATTCTGTTCAAAATATTTTGTGTCTAAAGTGATAATCAATTGGCTAATTAAACTTATCCAAGGTTACATGTAATTAGATGTAACACTTTCCAATGTTAGTCTGACTTTTTTTCTTTCCTTCTCATAAATGGATTTACTGATTGAAGAAAAGGATGGGTAAATTTCTACTGTAGATACTTTTGGCTATCTTGGAAATGGGTTAGGTTAGAAAATGAAACTGTAAGGGATGTTGCAAGGTTTCACTTTTATAATTTAAAACTTTTTAAACATCATTGCCCTCTAGAGAGAAAAGGATTGGCAGTAGGTACTTCAAGATACCCTTGTTGGACATATTTTAGTCTGTATACCCATCCCTGAAAGTTTATTTTTCTAACCTAACCCTTTCCAAGATGAATTCTATCATATCCAGTGTTGGCTAGTTTAAGTAATACTGTTGAATATCAGATATAAAAAACAAAAAAGACTGTTAAATTAGTTAAAACTGCAATTAATCACAGAAAAAAAAAGAATCTGACTAATATAAACATGCTGCATATTATAAAATAAGAATTTTCATTGTTTCAGCATTTTTCTTTTGTTTAGTAGGCTATATTTTTTAAGGTAGCCTAAGGCTATTTATGGGATCATCATGGGATGAATTGTCATAAATGTTATTTTGACCATAAAAAAAAGACCAAAAATCCAGCAATATAAAGGCCCCTCTTTTTGGATTAGCATGTCTCCTTCTGGAGAGCTGCTACTCTACTACACATTTACCAATTCCAGAAGCTACTTTAAAACATTCCAAAATACCTTAAATTACCTTATATTGCAGCTAGGAGCAATCTAAGGATTTCTCCTTGTAGAGCTCCAGAATGATGACTAGTTGGGTAAATATATACCAAATCATATTATTGAGTTAGGAATAAAGTGAATACACCATTTGATGCCTTAACAACACAACAGCAACATTTTAAGAAATTTAAGAATAAATTTCTTGTGAATTATTGTCTTGATTTATCAGTAGTTGTACAGAACCAATCCTCCTCAGGGCCAAACTGTGGTGTTTTCTTTTGTGGATGGTGAAGTTTTCCCCACAGTAGAGTGCAGACGGTCTTGTATCATATTATTATCTTTTCCTGTTTAGCTTAAAGCTTATTCCAATAGGAAATGCTAAGAACTCCCCCTAAAAAAAAGTCTCTCCGGATCCCACGCTAAATACTAATGAAATTGATCCGTTTTTGCCCCATCTTGGCTGGTCAAGCTCTCTATCACAAAGCTCACATTAAAGCTCAAATTCTTAGAATAGTATAATGATCTGTGTTGGAGATAATGTCACCATAGATTATAATGTATTTAAAGAAGTCCTTTCCTGTAGCTCAAAAAAAAGGAAAAAAACGTCCCCAATCAAAAGTATTTTCCCTCCCCCTGTCCTAGTTTTTCCTTCCCAAAAATTAGGTATTTACCTCAAAATTACTCCTAATACCCCCTTTGATGTAAAAAAGATTACTACAATAAGGGTTTCAATTTTCAAAATGTTAATATCAATGTTTTATCTTGACATTCACCGTGATGGATCCTTGCTAATAGCTGTCCAAGATCAGAAATCAGCAGATATAATACTTAATCTAAAATCTCTTCTGATTACCCCAATTATTTCATCTAAATGGAACCCAAAACAATCCCCAACAAAAATAGTTATATATAATGTTCCCATAGAAATACCAATTCAGGAGTTAAAAGAAGGGTTCTCAGATAGGGCTGGTAACACAGTCCATGTAGAAGATGTCACTCAACTGGGTAAACCCAACTCTAATGGATTAAAAACAAGTAGATCTTTCTTATTTACACTGAAGGAAAAAATTAATATCCCAGAAAAGTTATTCCTATTTGGGCAAATCAAACCACACAAGGAATACAAGCCAAAGCCTATCCAGTGTCAGAAGTGTCTGAAACTATGACACACAACAAATAAATGTGATGAAATTCTCCTAGTCTGTATTAATTGTAAAGGCTCCCATCCTAAACAGTTGACAACTTGTAACAACACTCAGCCTACATGTATCAATTGTAAAGGCCCACATGAATCCACCAATAAATCACAATGCTCTGCATATAGAAAAGAGCACTAACACTCCAAATACCAACAGAGAAGGACATTCCATACCCTTTTGCAGCTATGGAAACAAATGCTGCCCAATCACACCAAATAAAACCCATATTGAAATCAAATAAAACTCCCAAGTCCAACACTCCCAATGCATCAAGTACTCCTCACAAAACACCATCCTTTAAGCCCCCTAGCTCACATCTCTATCAGAAAGAATCACCAAGCCAACAAGCCTCCTTGCCTACTGAGATGAGGTTGCCCTGGCACCCCCTCCCAACAAAAAACACTATCAGGAATTAATCCCTTAACTGACTAACTGGATGCACAACCAAACATGCAAACCCCAAATATATGCTTATTCATTCTAAACTGCAATGCAGTTCAGGCCAAGAATATACAACAACAACAAAAAACAAAAATCATTGCTGAATTGGTAAAAATCTACATCCCTAATCATATGCTCATTCAAGCAAAAAAAGATCTTGCTTTACTATTAACAAAGCTGAACATTGATACACAGTCATATGAAATATGAATCCACAACACATATCAACACTCCAGTGGAACATAAGATCACTTACAGAAAATAAGTTAAATGAACTAATATCTTTTATGAATAATAATTCCATCAATATTGCTTGCTTCCATGAAACTCATTTATCCCAAAATCAACAAATTAAGTCTCTGGGATACACTATCCTGAGAAGGGATAGATCATCAGAGAGAAAAGGAGGTGGAGCAGCTTTAATAGTTAAAGATAATATAAATTTCTGTGGTATCAACTTTCCAGATTTTTTAAATGATGTTGATGCAATTTGTATCACTGTTCGATTGTTCAATACAAAAACTTACATAATTAGATTTTTTAACCCTATTGGCCAAACTACAGATGCCATTGATTTTTTCAGCTATATAAATGATTCTAATATGTTGAAAAATATCATTATTTGTGGAGACTTTAATGCCCACAGCCTTTTGTGGGGGAATAAACCAGCAAATAAAGCTGGTAAGTTCATTGAGCATATGATTTCAAATAATAATGAATTAGCTGTTGCTACCCCTCCAAACCTGAATACATATTTCAACCCCAAAAGTGGCAGTTTCTCTACAATTGACCTACAAATTGTGTCTTTAAATATTTTGAATAAAATTTATATAAATAAAATTGATAGTCTATGTACTGACCACTTTGCCATAGTTTGCTCCCTAAACAAACCTGCTGAGACCCTATCACATACCTCCAAATATATCAACACTAAAGCAAATTGGCCTTCGTTCAAAAATAAGCTAAATGATGCAATTACAAGTTTCACCCAAAATTCATGCATTTCAAACGCAACAGCTGACACATATACTGAAATTTTGGCATCTTTACTAATAAATACAGCTAATCATGCTATCCCCAGGACAACACCGAGGAAAACCTTCCCTAAACATATTCCCAAAGCATGGGAAAAATGAGTGCCAAAATACATGGAGAACAAAAAAGGCAGCTAGGAGAACATTCTTTAAAAAACCATCACCTACTACATATTTAAAAAAAATACAAGCAGAATCTAATCTAAAAAGGACCATAATAAATGCTAAATATAACTACTGGAATAATTTTGCAAATAATCTCTCCAGAGAAACACTTGAGCCAATTATACATAAAGTCATAAGCCACATCTTTGGGAAAAGACTTCCCCCAACCCACTCCTGTATGAGCTTATACATAATAATACCCATTATAACAATGATAATGAAAAAGCTAAGCTATTTGCCTCTCTTTTTGTTAATAAGCTAACATTAAACAATTGTAGCAAAATGCCCCCAATTCCTATGAACCCAAGTTACCAACCTCGCCCAGGATCCGAGTATATAACCTGTCCATTTTCAATCCAGGAAATGAATAATGCAATACATCATGCTGAGTCTTATAGGCCCATAATGATTACTCCTGTGATGGGGAAAATAATGGAGAAAATGATCTATTACCGACTCCTCTGGTATGTTGAAAAAAATAATATGATCCCTCAAACTGGATTCAGGAAACACCATTCCTCAACAGTTGCTATCATATTGTTAACAAATGCAGTAAATGAATAATTCTCAAAAAACAATGTCCTAGTTGCAGCTTTCCTAGATTTTGAAGGGGCATACAACAATGTGAACCACAAATCCTTCTAATTAAACTTGCAAACCTTGGACTACCCCCCAAGCTAGTATCTTTTATAAAATCTTTCATAGAATTGCTAAGTTTCATTGTTTGTGTAGGTTCAGTCTCTTCACCCCAAAAGACAATAACCAAAGGCCTTCCTCAAGGAGCAGTCCTCAGCTGCATCCTCTTTGCCCTATATCTCTGGGACATGAAGCTCCCCCACACAAATCTACAATATGCTGATGATCTGGTACTATAGTCATCTGGCAACACCTTTGAGATTGCACAGTCAAAGCTGCAAAAGTCACTTTTCCAATTTGGAAAATTCTCTCAACATTCAGATTTACCCATTACGCCTACCAAGTCAAAAATAATCCAATTTCACCAAAAGCGAAATCATGTTAATGCAAGACTAACTCTAAATGGAACAACTATTCCAGAAGATAATCATATTAATTACCTAGGTCTCATGCTTGACCAAAAACTTAGTTTCCACCTCCATATTTCAAACACAATAAAAAAAATGCTTTAGAAAAACAAATATACTAAAAAGACTTCTTTCCACACCCTGGAGATGTAAGGAGAAACCCTTATTTCAGTTTTATGAATCAAATATAAGACACCATATTGATTATAGGCTCATCGTCTTTGGTGGATGTGCAAATACCCAGATACAAACAATTGTAACAACATAAAATGATATATTATGTCTCATGTTTGGTCTTTGCAAACCCACAAGCACCAGGTTTCTGCTTATAGAGAGTTGATTAACAATAATACGGGAGAGACGTAACTTTCTCTTGATAAAATAACTTACAAAAATTGAATGAAATAGCTCACACACCCTACATAATTGGTTAAGAAATCCAGCCATGTATAGAGGCATTGCAGATGAGTATGCCAATATTCAGAAGAAGTTCCCTGTACCCAAAAAGTCTATTGCACCTGCTTTCCCCCACTACCCTCCATGAAATTGGTCAATCCCCATACTAAATACTGATTTCTAAAAGTGGACTAAAGATTTAACCCCCATCGCTTTTGTCCAGAAAAAGTTTGCTGAACTTAGTACAATTACTTATAAAAACCATTTCCAAATCTCTGTTGATGGGTCCAAAATGAATGAGAAGGTAGCAAGTGGTGCCTTCCTTCCTCACCTGAAAATTGCAATGTGTGAGAGATTGTATAATAATGTATCTATAATGTCTGCAGAGTTAAATGCCATAATTATGGCATTAGAGCACCTTATGGAAAATAAACCCTTGATTGCTAATTCAAATAATATTATATTTTATTCTGACTTCATCAAGCCTTGAGTTGCTGTCTTCAGCTCCTCAGTATAAGTTGGATATTGACACTTATCATTGTCTTAGTATTATAGATAATCTTGCTTCAAGTGGCATAAGAACTTATCTTCAGTATATTCCTAGCCACTCTGGTATAAGTGGTAATCATCAGGTTGATGAAATAGCAAAAAATGCTATAAATATTGACCAGCCAAGTGGGAGACCAATCCCCATTAGAGATATTTACTGATGGAGACTATCAAATATTATGTTTAATAAGAAAAATCCTACTATTTCCCCCTTTCCCAATAAGTATTTTTCTAAAATTTATCTTAGAATTCGTTCTGGAACAAATGGACTAAACTTTCTTGCATTCTCGTATCAGTTTCCTAATTTAAGTGGTTCAGTTCCCCTGTCCCCTCTTTGCAGGTATGGTATTATGAATAATGAAACAATTGACCACTGCCTATTTTAATGTAATATGCTGACGTCTGCACAGCATAGTTTGCATTGTAAACTGTTAAAAGTGCTTCAAACACCACAAAATCTCACTATGAGCCAAGAGCCTAGCCGACTATACCTGCACACAGAGCACAGAAATCGATATCTATCATCTTATATTTGAACTCCTTGAGTCGAAAGATCTACTGAAAGATATCTGAGAATATCTAATAAATAAGAGACAACCAAGCCAGTAGCTCTCTAGCCCACAGAGTGAAGCAAAAGGAAGAGGGCTAAATAGTATCAACTGAAAAGCCTGCCTGCTGTGAAATAGAAGAAGAAGAACCATTTAAAAACAAGAACCTATTGTCAGAAACAGGAAACTGAAAAAAAACGGACGATAGAGAACTTGAAAAAAGAACTCGGGGAGCAGAAATCTAACTTTTTTGACAAGCAAAGGCTTTGGACATGTAAACTCTGTGCCGTATTATTCACTAATATCACAATTTGAACTCCAAACAATAATAGAGGCTAGGAAGAATATACACAACCTCAGTATAGGTTTACTTCAATGGGTTCTTTAGAATATCCTAATATTGAGGCAGCAGATGCCTTAAGAGGTTTTACCTCTGAGAGGTAAAAAAAGAATTTTGTTCAAAATATGTTGTGTCTAAAGTGATAATCAATTGGCTAATTAAACTTATCCAAGGTTACATGTAATTAAGTGTAACACTTTCCAATGTTAGTCTGACTTTTTCTGTTTCCTTCACATAAATTGATATACTGATTGAAGAAAAGGATTGGTAAATTTCTACTTTAGATACTTTTGGCTATTTTGGAAAGGGTTAGGCTAGAAAAATGAAACTTTAAGGGATGTTGCAAGGTTTCACTTTTATTATTCAAAACTTTTTTAAACATCATTGCCCTCTAGAGAGAAAAGGATTGGCAGTAGGTACTTCAAGATACCCTTGTTGGACATATTTTAGTCTGTATACCTATCCCTGAAAGGTTATTTTTCTAACCTAACCCTTTCCAAGATGCCAAAAAGTAGCTAAACTAGAATTCTATCACATCCAGTGTTGGCCAGTTTAAGTGATACTGTTGAATATCAGATAAAAAAACAAAAAAGAGTATGTTAAATTAGTTAAAACTCCAATTAATCACAGAAAAAAAAGAGTCTGACTAATATAAACATGCTGCATATTATAAAATAAGAATTTTCATTGTTTCAGTATTTTTCTTTTGTTTGGTAGGCTATATATTTTAAGGTAGCCTAAGGCTATTTATGGGATCATCAGGAGATGAATTGTCATAAATGTTATTTTGACCATAAAAAAAGACAAAAAATCCAGCAATATAAAGGCCCCTCTTTTTGGATTAGCATGTCTCCTTCTGGAGAGCTGCTACTCTACTTCACATTTACCAATTCCAGAAGCTACTTTAAAACATTCCAAAATACCTTAAACTACCTTAAATAGCAGCTAGGAGCAATCTAAGGATTTCTCCTTGTAGAGCTCCAGAATGATGACTAGTTGGGTAAATATATACCAAATCATATTATTGAGTTAGGAATAAAGTGAACACACCATTTGATACCTTTTCTTATGCTGATTACAAATATAATAAACCTTTCTATTGGAAATGAATTTCAGCCCCCCCCCTTCCTATATATGCCAATTCAGGGTATATATTTCTACATTAGGGGGGGAGGGGAAAATTTTTTTTCTTTTTTAAATGGAAGGTAATTTTAAACTTTAACCCCCCCCCCCCTCATGCAGAAAAGAATAAACTGTAATAGGAAATATAAGGGGGGCTAAAATTAATTTCCGATATAAATTTTTATTGTATTTTTAATCAGCATAAAAAAAGGCATCAAATGGTGTATTCACTTTATTCCTAACTCAATAATATGATTTGGTATATATTTACCACTAGTTGTATGCAAGGATCACTGGTGACCAGATGCTGCTCCATCTTTGACAGCATCCCAATTGAATTTATGTTTGGAGGACCACTTAGAATCTAGCCTTAGTTTAAAAACACCAATGAATTCAGCAGTAACAGTTTCATTAGATAATTTGTTCCAATTGTTGACAATATGGGCTGAGAAGAATTGAGTACAGACTCTATACTCTATAGACAGTACAGATGTTGTAAACTGCTTGACAAGTTCCAGTTAATGACCTCTAGTTCTTGAATTGGTACTAACAGTAGGGAATAATGCTGAGAGAATGTTAGCCCTCAATAACTTAAAGGCTAAAATGACGTCCCCTCTATTTCTCCTGTATACAAGTGTAGGGAGATTCAACTTTGATAGTCTTATAGGATAGGAAAGCTCTTGCATGCCAGATATCACTTTAGTGGTAGGTCTCAGCACATCTTCGAGTACTTTTATATCTTTTTTAAAATATGGAGGGGCAAGTGACATTCCAGCTTCAAGCTTAGGATGCACAAGTCCCTTATAAAGAAGACTGACGACTTTAGAAAAATGGGTGGAGATGGTGCACTTAATGAAACCCAAGGTTGAACTAGCCCCAGCAGCAGACCTCTTAGCATATATGCTGAATTTTAGTTCACTGTCAATAGTGACACCAAGATCTTCCTCATTATTTACAGAGGAGAGTGGTTGGCCTAAGAAAAAATAAGAGCAGCATGGATTCTGTTTGCCAAAGTGAATGATATGGCACTTGGCAACATTGAATTCAAGAAGCCAGACCTTTGCCCATTGACCCAGCAGATGAAGGTTAGTTTTTAGCAGGGCATGATCTTCACAGGACAGAGCTGGCCCAAGAAGCTTCAGGTCATCTACATAAAGAGTTGAATTACTGCTGATAATAGAAGGAGCATCATTGATGAAAATATTAAATAATGTAGGACCCAAGACACTACCCTGAGGAACTCTGCTCAGAACACATGTTGAGGAAGAAAGAATACAATCTCCAGAGTCATCAAACAACTGAACAAATTGGTTTCATGAGTAAAGAAAATCAAGGATCCAGAGCAGGGATTTCTCTTTGAGCTTAACTGTGCACAATTTATTCTGCCCAATGTGTGGATTGGTGACTAAAAACTTATTTCATTTTGTATCCGAGTGTGAAGAGCTGTCTGAGTTGCGGAATGAATGTTTCGGACGAGTGTTTGGGAGCGAATGCGTGTTAATAGAGCGGATGGCTGAGAGGAACGCATGTGCTATTAAACAGTTGTGTAAGTTTCTTCGTTTAGGGATTAAAAATAGGGAATCATGTTTGAGGGGATAGCCTGATACTATTTTTATGATTTGATATTTATTATACGGTGTTTGTTGGTTAAAAGTCGAACCTTGGTGTGTTTCTTTTTTGTCGTTTTCCTGTTCTTTTTTCTTTTTTCCTTTTTTGATTTTTACTATCTAAAGTTGTGTTTTGTTCCTCGGAGTTGGTTTTTAGATTGTATTATGTGTTACTATGGCCCACAGGCTTTTTTCAAAAAATCTTATCTTATTTTATGCTGATATTTATTCCCTAAAATCTTAATTAATTTTTGATTTCTTAAAGTTACAAAAGTGAAAATATTTCAAAGAATTGTTTTCAGTAAAGCAGTAGGTTTTAGGCTTCTGCAGTGAGACGATACCCAAACTCTTGTTTGTAGTTATTTTTATTCGATTCAAACTTGATTTGCATATTCAATTTAAGTTTCACTCGTTTTAAGATTTATTTATTCATTTACATTAATATATATTGTATGATTGTTTGCATTGATTGTTTATTTAATTTCTGTTTGTTTTAAGTTTCATTTATACTTTAATAGCAAAATATTTGTTTTCGTTTTAAGCTTGATTTTCATATTACTTGTTGTATGTTTTTTGCTATGATTGTTTATTTAATTTCTGTTCGTTTTGGGGTTCATTTATTTTTGAATTTTGAGTTTGAATTCTAAAAGGTATTTGTTTCTGCTGAGCTAAAGTTTAAAATGGCCATTACTTTTCTTTGAAAAACTTATTCTTCGGAAAGTTTTTTTTTAATTAATTTTTGTTCGTTTTTGAATACAAAAATTTTCAAGTTTTCATGGCATGGGGAGGGGGTGCTTACTGTCCGATTATTCTTGACTTTAAAAAACGGATCTAGAACTTTGTATTTAAATCGAATGAGGCTTTTTTCAAAGTCTATACGATTACCTCTTTGATAAAAACCTTATATATGAACAATAGACAGCTTGCATAACTTGTGGACAGCGATATATATATATATATATATATATATATATATATATATATATATATATATATATATATATATATATATATAGTAAAGGCTATACGGCTCCAATGTTTTATTATATTTTTTTTTTCCTAGAGGCACTTCATACGGAAGGGGTCGTCGTAGAAACTTCAATGGGTGCTCATTCGATTGGAAATCGAGAGTTCTAGTGCCCTTTTTAATAGTCGAAAATGATTGGAGGGCAACTAGCCCCCCCCCATGCCCATCATTCCCCCAAACACATCCAATAAAAATTTTGAAATAGCCATTTTGTTCAGCGTAGTTGATTTCCATATAGAATATATATTTTTGAGAAGGACACTCCCCAACAACCCTCAGGGCAAGGGTTTAAAGTTATGCCCTGGGGGAATATAAGGTTTTTATAGAAGGCTTTGTTGTAGAAACTTCAAAACATGCTCATTCGATTGGAAATTAAAGGGCTAGTGCCCTTTTTAATAATCGAAAATGAATGGAGTGTAACTAGCCCCCTCCCCCCCCCCCACGCCCATCATTTCCCCAAACACATCCAATCAAAATTTTGAGATAGCCATTTTGTTCCGCGTAGTTGATTTCCAGATAGAAAATATATTTTTGAGGAGGACATTCCCCCAAAACCCTCAGGGCAAGGGTTTTAAGTTATGCCCTGCGGGCATATAAGGATTTTTATAGAAGGCGTAGAAACTTCAAAAAAGGCTCATTCGATTGGAAATTAAAGGGCTAGTGCCCTTTAATTAAAGGGTTAATAGTCGAAAGTGATTGGAGGGCAACTAGCCCCCCCATACGCCCCTTATTCCCCCAAAAACATCCAATCAAAATTTAGAGATAGTCATTTTGTTCAGCGTAGTTAATATCCACATAGATAATATATTTTTGAGGAGGACACTCCCCCACAACCTTCAGCGCAAGGGTTTTAAGTTATGCCCTGGGGGCATATAAGGTTTTTATAGAAGGTGTTGTCGTAGAAACTTCAAAACAGGCTTCATTCGATTGGAAATTAAAGGGCTAGTGCCCTTTCTAATAGTCGAAAGTGACTGGAGTGCAAATAGCCCCCTCCCCACGCCCATCATTCCTCCAAACACATCCAATCAAAATTTTGAGATAGGCATTTTGTTCAGCGTAGTTGATATTCACAGAGAAAATATGTTTTTGAGGAAGAAACGCTCCCAGAACCTTCAGGGCAAGGGTTTTAAGATATGCCTTGGGTGCATATAATGTTTTTATTGAAGGCGTTGTCGTAGAAACTTCAAAAAGGCTCATTGGATTGGAAATTCAAAGCGATAGTGCCCTTTTTAATAGTCGAAAGTGAGTTGCGCGGAACTAGCCCCCCCCCCTTACGCCAATCATTCCCCCAAACACATACCATCAACATTTTGAGATAGCCATTTTGTTCAGCGTAGTTGATTTCCAGATAGAAAATATATTTTTGAGGAGGACACTCCCCCACAACCCTCAGGGCAAGGGTTTTAAGTTATGCCCTGGGGGCATATAAGGTTTTTATAGAAGGCGTTGTAGCATAAACTTCAAAACAGGCTCATTCGATTGAAAATTTAACGGCTAGTGCCCTTTAATTAAAGGGCTTATAGTCGAAAGTGATTGGAGGTCAACTAGCCCCCCCCCCCAAGCCCATCATTTTCCCGAACACATTCAATTAAGCTTTTGAGATAGCCATTTTGTTCAGTGTAGCTGATTTCCAGATAGAAAATATATTTTTGAGGAGGACACTCCCCCACAACCCTCAGGGCAAGAGTTTTAAGTTATGCCCTGGCGGCATATACGGTTCTTATAGAAGGCGTTGTCGTAGAAACTTCAAAACAAGCACATTCAATTGGAAATTCAAAGGGCTAGTGCCCTTTTTAATTGTCGAAAGTGATTGGAGGGCAACTAGCCCCCCCTCCCCACCCCCATCAATACCCCAAACACATCCAAACAAATTTTGAGATAGCCATTTTGTTCAGCGTAGTTGATTTCCAGATAGAAAATTTGTTTTGAGGAGGACAATCCCCCACAACGCTCAGGGCAAGGGTTTTAAGTTATGCCCTGGGGGCGTTTAAGGTTTTTATAGAAGGCGGTGTCGTAGAAACTTCAAAAAAGGCTCATTCGATTGGAAATTCCGAGGGCTAGTGCCCTTTATAATAGTTGAAAGTGATTTGAGGGCAACTAAACCCTCTCTCACGCCCACCTTTTCTCCTAACACATCCAATCAAAATTTTAAGACGTAAATTTTATTAAACGTAGTTTTAAGTTCTGGAAATTAGGTCTTTGAGGATTACAATTCCTCCAAAGCCCTCAGGGCAAGGGTTGTAATTTAAGGATTCTCCAAATCCTTCCTATTATTTCTTATGGAAAGGATGCTCGTATAAACGTTTAGTCAGGGCTCATTTGATTGGAAATTGAAAGTTCTTGTTCAGTTTTTAAGAGTCAAAAGAGATTGAAGGGCAACTAGCCCCTCTCCCTCCTCCATGCCCTAAATGTATCAGATAAAAATTTTTAGATAGACATTTTGTTAAAATAGTTCAAATTTCATTGTTGTCAATCGCTGTCCACAAGTTATGCAAGCTGTCTATTGTTCATATATAAGGTTTTTATCAAAGAGGTAATCGTATAGACTTTGAAAAAAGCCTCATTCGATTTAAATACAAAGTTCTAGATCCGTTTTTTAAAGTCAATAATAATCGTACCGTAAGAACCCCCCCATGCCATAAAAACTTAAAACTTCTTGCAATCAAAAACGAACAAAAACTAATTTAAAAAAACTTTCCGAAAAATAAGTTTTTCAAAGAAAAATAGAGGGCATTTTAAACTTAAGCTCAGGAGATACAAATACCTGTCAAAATTCAAACTCAAAACTCAAAAATAAATGAACCCCAAAACGAACAGAAATTAAATAAACAATCATAGCAAAAAACATACAACAAGTAATATGAAAATCAAGCTTAAAACGAAAACAAATATTTTGCTATTAAAGTATAAATGAAACTTAAAACGAACAGAAATTAAATAAACAATCAATGCAAACAACCATACAATATATATTAATGTAAATGAATAAATAAATCTTAAAACGAGTGAAACAAATTGAATATGCCAATCAAGTTTGAATCGAATAAAAATAACTACAAACAAGAGTTTGGGTATCGTCTCACTGCAGAAGCCTAAAACCTACTGCGTCATTGGCGCTTTGCTGAAAACGAATTATATTACAAATGTTTTCTTTTGTACTCAATATTGAAAATAAATATTAAAAGTACAGTAAAATTTTGAACTGATGAGCTTTTAGAAATTAATATCATTATGCATCAAATATTCAGTTGAATTTATTAGTTCTTTTCAAGATTGATCAAGACAAATATAGTTTCACTACAAGCAAAATTTGGATACTGCCCCCTTCTTTAACTGTAAAACTTATTTTTCGGAAAGTTTTTTTTTTAATTAATAAATAATAAAACATTGGAGCCGTATGGCCTTAGTTTTTCAAAGAAAAGTAAAGGTCATTTTAAACTTAAGCTCAGGAGATTCAAATACCTGTTAAAATTCAAGCTCAAAACGACCAGAAATTACTATTAAAGAATAAATGAAAACCAAAACGAACAGAAATTAAATAAACAATCATAGCAAAAAACATACAACAAGTAATAATATAAAAGAATAAATAGATCTTAAAGCGAGTAATGCTTAGATTGAATATGAAAATCAAGCTTAAAACGAAAACAAATATTTTGCTAATAAAGTATAAATGAAACTTAAAACGAACAGAAATTAAATAGCAATCAATGGGAACAAACATACAATATATGTTAATGTAAATGAATAAATAAATCTTAAAACGAGTGAAACTTAAATTGAATATGCAAATCAGGTTTGAATCCAATAAAAATAACTACAAACAAGAGTTTGGGTATCGTCTCACTGCAGAAGCCTAAAACCTACTGCGTTACTGAAAACAATTCTTTGAAATATTTTCGCTTTTGTAACTTTAAGAAGTCAAAAATTAATTAAGATTTTAGGGAATAAATATCAGCATAAAATAATATAATATTTTTTGAAAAAAGCCTGCGGGACATATCGACACATAATACAATATTTAAACCAACACCGAGTAACAAAACACAACTTTAGATAGTAAAAATCAAAAAAGGAAAAAAGAAAAAGAACAGCAAAATGACAAAAAAGAAACACACCAAGGTTCGACTTTTAACCAACAAACACCGTATAATAAAATTCAAATCATAAAAATAGTATCAGGCTATCCCCTCAAACATGATTCCCTATATTTAGTCCCTAAACGAAGAAACTTACACAACTGTTTAATAGCACATGCGTTCCTCTCAGCCATCCGCTCTATTAACCAGCATTCGCTCCCAAACACTCGTCCGAAACATTCATTCCGCAACTCAGACAGCTCTTCACACTCGGATACAAAATTAATTAATTATCATTCACCAATCCACACATAGGGCAGAAATAAGGGCCAGCCGCCAGCCTAAACTTTCCCAAAAATTTCCTTCTCTCACCTAAATCCGAACTGTCCCTTCTTATCAACAACAAAATTCTTCAAATCCTCTTTATTCAACCCAAATTTAAAATAAACCTCCTCCTCCCAACCGTCTTTGGCTTCGGAGTAAAACCTCAAAGACATAGATTGGTCCTTATGAGCTTGCCACTCTTGGATTTCTTGGTCCTTTAGGGTTCGCTGGACTTCCTTCCATACTAACACGGTTTCATCCATAGGGCCTTTTCCTTCATTCCACATCTCTGAAAGTCCACAATGGTCGAGTATTTTCTTAACCTGATTTGACCATAAATAACGTCTACCATCCTTCAAGCTCTCCAAATAAGCTGCCTTAAGAAGCCGAACTCTAGGTAGCCTAATTATCTTCTCCCAGAATTTTACCATTCTAACCACTCTAACACTCCTTAAAGAAAAAAGCCCCAAATCTCCTTTCAGTACCACTGAACTAACTGAATCCTTCAAGCCTAGAATTCTCTTAAAATATCTTAGCTGAACTATTTCTAGCTTCGCTACTTTAGCAAAACCCCAAACCTCAGAGCCCCAATGTAGACTAGAAGCTACTTTTGTCAGAAAAACTCTTTTCTGGATCCTCATATCAGCTAGCTGATTTAAATTACTTCTCAAAAGCATATTTAAGGCCTATTACCCCTTAAATTACAATCTTCTACATGCCTAGACATCCCCCTAAAAGCAGTAAGCTTAACACCCAAATAAACAAATTCATCTTTAACCTCTAAAACCATTCCTCCAAAATTAAAATGAACCTCTGAATCAACATCTCCTTTACTCCTAAATACCAATACTACTGATTTCTTAGCTTTCAACTCTAATTCCTTCTTCTCTAAATCATTTTTTATTATATCTAATTGCTTCTGAAGGTTATTTCTGCTATCCGCCACTACAACTATATCATCCGCGAATAACATGCATGATAGCCTAAACCAATGCAAAGATATATAAGGGGCTCCAATGTTTTTCATAAACCTATCTAAATCAATAACAAATAAGGAAAATAGGTGAGAAGATAATGTACATCCTTGTTTTACTCCCGGGAGAGATATAATCAGCCTAAAAAAAATTCCCGTAATCTTCAAAACAAATTTCACCCTCTGATACATATCTGCTATTATTGCTACAAAACAAGACGGCAAGCCTATTTCTAACAGACTTTCAATTAACAACCTCTTATTTACCAAGTTAAAAGCACTTTTCAGGTCTAAAAAGGCTACGAATAGCCGACCATTTTCGCTCTAGCATATTTCCTTTTCAGTGCATCCAAAGTAAAAATGTGGTCAACAGTGCTGAATGTCGATCTGAATCCCGCTTGTATCGGGCTAAGTATTTCCTCCTTATCTAACCAATCTCTTAGCCTAAATTCCAGAACCTTACAAAACAATTTACTTACCACATCCCCCATAAAGATAGACCTAAAGTTTTCATGTAACTTCCTATTACCTTTCTTAAAAAGAGGCACTGCTACAGAAATGTCCCATGAGCGAGCCCAACAAGCTTTCTCTACTACAAACGAGGAAATTGCAGCCAACATGGGTATCAAAGTTGTCCTTCCTAACTTCAGGACCTTTGGAGATATACAATCTGTTCCTGGGCACGAATTTCCATTCATCCTTTTCAACTGATCCCAAATTTCTTGTTGAGATACAGGCCTAATTAAATCATAATCATTCTGCCTTAAAGGATATGTTGCCGTCCCTAGACCTGGCTCTCTATCCTCTGAACCATTCGACTCATTCGCCCTAACATATTCTATATGTATATTAAATTGACAATGCACATTTTTTTTCAGTAAACTCATTTGAATTTTTTTCAGTAAAGTACAAATTATATTCTGGCTTTTAGAAAGCATAGGGGTTTTGAACCCTACTCACATTAATTTATGCTCATTTCGAGTTTTACTCTAATATTTGTTTTAATTTTTGTTCGTTTTGGGTTTCATTTATTTATTGATACTGACTTGGGGTAGTTGTATGCTTGGTAAATTATATGATAGTCCGGACGCCAGTTGTTGAAAATGTGAACCATACCACGACAGAATTGGGCTGCTACGAGAATTAGCCTACCCTCTACACCCTAAATTGACCATGCAGATTCAAAAATACCAATGGCACTTGCTTGAGAGTCGTGGAACACTCCGAAACTTGACATTTTATTATATTTTGGAGTTTCGTGCAAGAAAATGCATGTTCCACAAAGTTTGAGGTGCAGTTTTCCGCTCAAATAGA
Source organism: Artemia sp. Qi Xiang Cuo (assembly GCF_049724085.1). NCBI lineage: Eukaryota > Metazoa > Arthropoda > Branchiopoda > Anostraca > Artemiidae > Artemia > Artemia sp. Qi Xiang Cuo. The sequence goes on along the minus strand of NC_142797.1, from coordinate 19,881,481 downwards.
AATGTCTAGAAGTCATAGAATGTTTTCATAACACGATTAGTTACGAAAAATGGCAGTTAAAAAAAATGGCAAAACTATATGAGTCTTGAACAGTCTTGGAAAGTATAAACAAAATCAAATTGAATATTAGATATATAATGCTATTAATTGTTGACATATCCATCATTTCAAGATTTTTTTTCGCTGTAATTTTTTATTTTCATTTTCAATGCTGTAAGAACTGGAAAATAATAAATTTGTAATATATTAGGATGCGTTTTAGTGAAGCACCAATGACGCAGTATGCTTTAGGTTTTTACAGTCAAAGAAGGGGGCAGTATCCAAATTTTGCTTGTAGTGAAACCATATTTGTCTTGACCAATCTGGAAAAGAACTAATAAATTAAACTGAATATTTGATGCATAATGATATTAATTGCTAAAAGTTCATCAGTCCAAAATTTTACTGTAACTTTAATATTTATTTTCAATGTTAAGTACAAAAGAAAACATTTGTAATATAATTCGTTTTCAGTAAAGCGCCAATGACGCAGTAGGTTTTAGGCTTCTACAGTGAGATGATACCCAAACTCTTGTTTGTACTTATTTTTATTCGATTCAAACTTGATTTGCATATTCGATTTAGGTTTCACTCGTTTTAAGATTTATTTATTCATTTACATTAATATATATTGTATGTTTGTTCGCATTGATTGTTATTTAATTTCTGTTCGTTTTAAGTTTCATGTATACTTTAATAGCAAAATGTTTGTTTTTGTTTTAAGCTTGATTTTCATATTCAATCTAAGCACTACTCACTTTAGGATCAAGTGATTAATTTATATTATTAGTTGTTGTATGTTTTTTCCTGTGATTGTTTATTCAATTTCGGTTCGTTTTGGATTTCATTTATTCTTTAATAGTAATATCTGGTCGTTTTGAGTTTTTATTTTAACATGTATTTGTATCACCTGAGCTTAAGTTCAAAATGACATTTACTTTTCTTTGAAAACTTATTTTCGGAAAGTTTTTTTTTAATTAATTTTTGTTCATTTTTGATTGCAAAAAGTTTCAAGTTTTTATGGCATGGGGGGGGGGGGTGCTTACTGTCCGATTATTCTTGACTTTAAAAAACGGATCTAGAACTTTAAATTTAAATCGAATTAGGCTTTTTTCAAAGTCTATACTATTACCTCTTTGATAAAAACCTTATATATGAACAATAGACAGCTTGCATAACTTATGGACAGCGATTGACAACAATAAATGGATTGAAAAAATAGCTCCAATAAGGGGGTTTAGACCATTTCACTTGCTGACACAAAGGGATCATGACTTATTGGAATTGACCTTAATAGGAATTTGTGTGCCAAAGTAATTTTGCATCTATCACAGAGTATGTATTTTAACCTTATAATTGGATAATTATAATAGATTTCCTATGTGTTCTTCCCATACAAAACCCCTTCCCACAAGTTATAAACCCTCCTTAATAAGTTATGCCCCAGGGCATAACTTACAACGCCTACCCCTGGGCCCTGGTGGGCTGTGTCGACACCAGAGTTGTTTGTTATCAGAACTTTGAACTATTTTAACAAAATGTCTATCTCAAAATTTTTATCTGATGCGTTTAGGGCGTGGAGGAGGGAGAGGGGCTAGTTGCCCTTCAATCTCTTTTGACTCTTAAAAAGTGGACAAGAACTTTCAATTTTCAATCAAAAGAGCCCTCTCTAAAGTTTACACGAGCATCCCTTCCATAAGAAATAACATGAAGGATTCGGAGAATCCTTAAATTACAACCCTTGCCCTGAAGGCTTTGGGGGAGTTCTAATCCTCAAAGACCTAATTTCCAGAACTTAAAACTGCGTTTAATAAAATGGCTGTCTTAAAATTTTGATTAGATGTGTTTGGGGAAAAAGGTGGGCGTGAGAGGGGGGTTAGTTGCTCTCAAATCACTTTCGACTATTACAAAGGGCACTAGCCCTCGGAATTTCTAATTGAATGTGCCTGTTTTGAAGTTTCTACGACAACGCCTTCTATAAAAACCTTATATGCCCCCAGGGCATAACTTAAAACTCTTGCCCTGAGGTTTGGGGGGGAGTGTCCTCCTCAAAAAAATATTTTCAAATTGGAAATCAACTACGCTGAACAAAATGGCTATCTCAAAAGTTTTATTGGATGTGTTTGGGGAAATGAGTGGCGCGGGGGGGGGGCTAGTTGCCCTCTAATCACTTTAGACTATTAAAAAGGGCACTAGCCCTTTAATTTATAATCGAATGAGCCTGTTTTGAAGTTTCTACAACAACGCCTTCTATAAAAACCTTATATGCCCCCAGGGCATAACTTAAAACCCTTGCCCTGAGGGTTGTGGGGAAGTGTCCTCCTCAAAAATATATTTTCTATCTGGAAATCAACTACGCTGAACAAAATTGGCTATCTCAAAATTTTGATTGGATGTGTTTGGGGAAATGATGGGCGTAGGGGGGGGGGGCTAGTTGCCTTCCAATCACTTTCGACTATTAAAAAGGGCAATATCCCTTTGAATTTCCAATCGAATGAGCCTTTTTTGAAGTTTCTATTACAACGCCTTCTATAAAAGCTTTATATGCCCCCAGGGTATAAATTATACCTCTTTCCCTGAAGGTTATGGGGGATTGTTCTCCTCAAAAACACTTATTCTATAAACTGAAAATCAAATACGCTTAACAATATATCTATCTAAAATTTACGTGTGGATGGTCGGGAGGAAATGATGGGCGTGGGGGAGGGGGGCTATTTACCCTAAAATAAGTTTTGGCTATTAAAAAGAACACTAGCGGTTTGAATTTGCAATGGAATGCGCCTTTTTTGAAGTTTCTACGACAACGCCTTCCCTAAAAACCTTATATGACCCCAGGTCATAACTTAAAACGCTCGCCCTGAAGGTTGTGGGGGAGTGTCCTCCTCAAAAACATATTTTCTATCTGGGAAACAACTACGCTGAACAAAATGGGCATCTCAAAATTTTGATTGGATGTGTTTTGGGAAATGATGGGCGTGGGGGGGGGGAGGGGGGAGAGTTACATTGCAATCACTTTCGACTATTAAAAAGGGCACTTGCCCTTTAATTTCCAATCGATTGAGCCTGTTTTGAAGTTTCTACGACAACAGCTTCTATAAAAACCTTATATTGTTCCAGGGCATAACTTAAAACCCTTGCCCTGAGGGTTGTGGGGGAGTGTCCTCCTCAAAAATATACTTTCTATCTGGAAATCAACTATGTTGAACAAAATGGCTATCTCAAAATTTTGATTGGATGTGTTTGGGGGCTTGGGGGGGGCTAGTTGCCCTCCAATAATTTTCGACTATTAAAAAGGGCACTAGAGCTGTCAATTTCCAATCGAATGAGCCCCCTTTGAAGTTTCAACGACGACCCCTTCCATATGAAGTGCCTCTAGGAAAAAAAATAAAAATAAATAATAAAACATTGGAGCCGTATGGACTTTACTATAGGCAACGCTACAGCGTTGCCTCTGATATTTGTTCTATAATTTGGTAATAACCAGCTAGTTTTCTATGTAGGATGGTTAGTTCAAGTAATACAAACTTGTGTTCAGGTACTTGATGATTCTTGTTCTTCATCCTGTTTCCAAATCTATAGAACTACTTTCTGATAATAGGAAATATCCTATTATGATATTATATTATATAATAGATATTATATATAATATATATATATAATATATATATATATATATATATATATATAATATATTATATTATAATAAATATCTTATTATAATAGGACATATCTGATAACTCAACTGTTTAAGGAAAACAGATGATTGGCTAAACCCCTGTGATATGGATATATTTCATTTTTCTCTTTATTGCTACCATTGATTACTATTGTTCTTGTTGAATCCCCAATGACTGTTTACCTGATTTCGTGTTGTAATGCATTCTATAATAAATCTGGTATCAATTCAGGTGAGAAATCTATGAAAGAGCCTTGGAATGTTTGTGGCTATAGGAAAATAAAGATTAACATCTAGTAGATATTTCAAAAGCTAAACTTGAGAAGAGGAACTGCCTATCATGTAGTTGTGATTTTGATAGCTATTGAGAGTAAGCCAAGAGTAGCTGAGTTTTAACAGATAGAAAAACACAATACAAGTAAGAGATGGTTTTAGGGCAGTAACAATAGATGTTTGAAGCTATGCTTTGAAGATCCAGCAAGAAACTTAACAGTGATATATTGCACTCATGCTTGCGGGTGCTGGCGTTAAACGCATTAAACACCCCACCCTGGTGTTAAACGCCAGGGGGGGGGGGGGGTAAACACCTAAAACCATACTTGCACATTAAGAAAATAAAGAAAAATTAATAAAGTAAGCCTCTAAAAAGCTCCTTTGAGAAAAAATAGTTTTAAACCATGTATTTAATCTTTTGATTGGGATTTCTTTTTTCAGTCCAGTTGGGGAAGAATATCCCAACAAAGGATTTGTGTCTGGGCGGTTTAAAAATGTGGATATTCTAAGAGATACATTCACTAAAATGCTTCACATCGGTAAGTTAATTTTTCTTGTCATAAGTATTTGTGCTTATATAGTTTTCTAGAGTATTAGTAATTAATCTTCATTTCCTACCTTTAAAGAAAAAAGTCAGAAAAGGTTACAAAGCATAAAAGTAAAAGAATTTAAATAGACAAAAATATGTTGAAAACTGGGCATAACATTTTCAACAGACAGTGGACATGAGCACTAAAAACAATTTGGTGATTATACAAAAATCCAAATAATTTGGCCTTACATAAGGAAGCCTTTACCAACAGGGAGAAATAAAAAACATAACATTTTGTGTATATGTATAAAGAAAAATAAAAATATTCAGGTTTTTTAATTTCCAGAACTTTCTACTACGTTGAACAAAATGGCTATCAGAAAATTTTGATTGGATGTGTTTGAAGGAATGGTGGGCGTGAGAGGGGGGTTTGTTACCCTCCAATCACTTTCGACTATTACAAAGGACACTAACCCTCTCAATTTCCAATTGAATGAGCCCCTTTTGAAGTTTTACGACAAATCTATCTACCTTATATGTCCCCAGGGCAGAACTTGCAACCTTTGCCCTTGGGGCTGTGGGGGGTTTGTCTTCCATAAATACATAATTTCCAGAGCTTTCAACTACGTTGAACGAAATGGCTATCTCTAAACTTTGATTGAATGTTTTGGGGGAAATGGGGGGCGTAAGAGGGGGGTTAATTACTCTCCACTCACTTTCGACTATTAAAAAGGGCAATTTCGATTTCCAATAAAAAGAGCCCTTTTTGAAATTTCTGCAACAACTTTCTATATAAACTTAACATGCCCAAAGGGCATAACTTACAACCCTTGCCCTGGGGGCTCTGAGGGGGCTATCATCCTAAAAGACCTAACTTCAAGAACTTTCAACTACGTTGAACAAAACGGATATTTCAAAATTTTGATTGGATGTGTTTGGGAAAATTGTGGGCGTGAGAGGGGCGTTAGTCACTCCAATGACTTTTAACTATTAAAAAAGGCACTATCCCTTTCAATATCCAATTGAATGAGCCCTTTTGAAGTCTACAACAACGCTTTCAATAAAACCTTATATGCCCCCAGGGCATAACTTACAACCCTGGCCCAGAGGGCTGTGGGGGAGGGGAGGGGTTGTCATCCGTAAAGACCTAATATCCAAAACTTTCAACTACGTTGAATAAAATGGCTATCTAAAAATTTTGATTGAATGTGTTTGGGGAAAAGGTGGGCGTGAGAGGAGGGTTAGTTGCCCTCAAATCACTTTTGACTATTAAAAAACGCTCTAGCGCTTTGAATTTCCAATCGAATTTGCCCTTTTTCAAGTTTCTATGACAAAGATTTCAATAAAAATCTTATATGCCCCCAGGGCATAACTTATAGCCCTTGCCCTGAAGACTGTGGGGGAATGTCCTGCTAAAAGGTATAATTTCCTGAACTTTGAACTGTGTGGAACAAAATGGCTATTTCAAAATTTTTATTGGATGTGTTTGGGGAAATGGTGGGCGTGGAAGGGGTGTTAGTTGCTTTCAAATCACTTTCGACTATTAAAATGAGCCCTTTTTGAAATTTCTACGAAAAGGGGTGTGGGCTGTGGGGGGGGGGGGGGGTAGGATGTGTCATCCTTAAAAACCTAATATCCAAAACTTTCTACTACGTTGAATAAAATGGCTATCTAAAAATTTTGATTAGATGTGTTTGGGGAAAAGGTGTGCTTGAGAGGGTGATTAGTTGCCCTCCAATCATTTTTGACTATTAAAAGGGCACTAGCCCTTTGAATTTCCAATCGAATGAACCTTTTTTGAAGTCTCTACGACAACGCCTTCTATAAAAAAAAACCTTATATGCCCCCAAGGCATAACTTACAACCCTTGCCCTGAGGGCTGGGGGACTGTCCTCCTCAAAAACATAGTTTTATCTGGAAATCAACTTCGATGAACAAAATGGCTATCTCAAAATTTCGATCGGATGTGTTTCGGGAAATGGTGGTTGTGGAAGGGGTGTTAGTCGCCTTCCCATCACTTTTGATTATTAAAAAGGGCACAAGCCACTCCAATTTCCAATTGAATGAGCCCTTTTCAAAGTTTCTACGACAGCTTCTTTGATACGAAGTGCCCTGCTATAAAGGAAAAAATAAATAAATAATACATTGTGCCAATGAGGAAATTTATTTTAAATTCAATTTACCGGCTATGATTTTACGTCGATGGATTCAGCTTAGGGCGAATTGCCTTCCAATCCAGAGCAGGCAAATGGTGTTCGACAGGGGGATAGTACATCCTGATGGTCGGTATGTGTGTCCTCTTTGTAGGGATGAGGACGAAGATTTGGACCATTTTCTCCGAAAGTGCCCGGTGCTCTCTGATTTAAGAGAAAATTACTTACATGGGATTGTTTTGCTGCTTCCAAAAATCTTACAAAGTAGTAATCTAACCACAATATTCCGTATTGGTGCGTACATAGAGAAGGGATTAGAAAGAAGGAAATGTTTTTACAATTAATTATTATTAATTATATGGAATTAAAGTTATTTTTTTGGTAATTTACCAGAAGGTATTTTTTGCTATGTATCATGTTAATGTGTGTTTTGTAATTTGCTCTATTGTAATTTTTCTATTTTTCATAATTTTTGTGTGTATATGGCTCTTGGGCTTTTGAAATACACAATCTATCTATTTATCTATCGTTCTTATATGCGCCCAGGGCATAACTTAAAACCCTTGCCCTGAGGGTTGTGGGGGAATGTCCTCTTCAAAAACATATTTTCTATCTGGAAATCAACTGCGCTGAACAAAATGGCTATCTCGAAATTTTGATTGGATGTGTTTGGGGGAATCATTGGCGTAGGGGGGGCTAGTTGCCCTCCAATCACTTTCGACTATTAAAAAGGGCACTAGCCACTGCAATTTCCAATCGAATGAGTCCTTTTCGAAGTTTCTACGACAACTCCTTCAATACGAAGTGCCCTTGTATGGAAAACGAAAAAAAAAACAATGCGTTGTGCCAACAATGGTTCTTTACTTAGGCAGCGCGATCGCGCTGCCTATGATTTTTACAACAACTTTCTATATAAACCTTATATGCCCCCAGGTCATAACTTACAACCCTTGCAATTAGGGCTCTGAGGGGGTTATCATCGTAAAAGACCTAATTACCAGAACTTTCAACTATGTTGAACAAAATGGATATCTCATAAATTTCGATTGGATGTGTTTGGGAAAAGGGTGGGCGTGAGAGGAGCCTTAATCGCTATTCAATCACTTTCAACTATTAAAAAAGGCACTAGCCCTTTCAATGTCCAATCGAATGAGCCCTTTTGAAGTTTCTACGACAACGCTTTCAATAAAAACTTTATATGCCCCCAGGGCATAACTTACAACCCTTGCACTGAGCGCTCTGAAGTGGTTATCATCCTAAAAGACCTAATTTCCAGAACTTTCAACTACGTTGAACAAAATGGATATCTCAAAATTTTGATTGGATGGGTTTGGGAAAATGGTGGGCGTGAGAGGGGCGTTAGTCGCTATCCAATCACTTTCAACTATTAAAAAGGGCACTAGTCCTTTCAATTTTCAATTGATGAGCCCTTTTGTAGTTTCTATGACAACGCTTTCAATAAAAACTTTATTTGCCCCCCAGGGCATAACTTACAACCCTTACCCTGAGGGCTGTGGGGGGAGGGGTTGTCATTCTTAAAGACCTAATTTCCAAAACTTTCAACTACGTTGAATAAAATGGCTATCTAATAAATTTGATGTATTTGGGGAAAAACTGGGCGTGAGACTGGGGTTAGTTGCCCTGAAATCACTTTCGACTATTAAAAAGAGCACTAGCCCTTTGAATTTCAAATCGAATGAGCCCTTTTTCAAGTTTCTATGACAAAGATTTCAATAAAAACCTTATATGCCCCCAGAGCATAACATATAACCCTCGCCCTGAAGACTCTGGGGGAATATCCTGCTCAAAGGTATAATTTCCTGAACTTTGAACGTCGTGGGACAAATTGACCATCTCAAAATTTTTATTGGATGTGTTTGGGGAAATGGTGGACGTGGAAGGGGTGTTAGCTGCCTTCCAATCACTTTCGACTATTAGAAAGGGCACTAGCCATTTCAATTTCAAATCGAATGAGCCCTTTTTGAAGTTTCTGCAAAAACGCGTTCTATAAAAACCTTATATGCCCCCAGGGCATAACTTACAACCCTTGCCCCGTGGGTTTCGTGGGAGTGTCCTCCTCAAAAACATATTTTCTATCTGGAAATCAACTACGCTGAACAAAATGGCCATGTCAAAATTTTGATTGGATGTGTTTGCGGGAATGATGGGTGTGGGGGGGGGGGTGAGGGCTAGTTGCCCTCCAATCACTTTTTACTATTAAAAAGGGCACTAGCCCTTTGAATTTCCAAACGAATGAGCGTTTTTTGAAGTTTCTACGACAACGCCTTCTATAAAACCTTATATACCCCCAGGGCATAAATTATAACCCTTGCCCCTTGCTCTGGCTCTGAGGGAGTGTCCTTCTCAAAAGCATAATTTTTATCTGGAAGTCAGCTACTCTGAACAAAATGGCTATCTCAAAATTTGATTGGATGTGTTTCGGGAAATGGTGGGCGTGGAAGTGGTGTTAGTTGCCTTTCAATCACTTCGACTATTAAAAAGGGCACAAGCCAGTCCAATTTCCAATTGTATGAGCCCTTTTCGAAATTTCTACGACAACTTCTTCGATACAAAGTGCCCTGTTGTAAAGGAAAAAAAATAATAATACATTGTGCCAACATCATTCTTATGTGACCTCAGGGCATAACTTAAAACCCTTGCCTTGAGGGGTTTTGAGGGAGTGTCCTCCTCAAAAACATATTTTCTATCTGGAAATCAACTACGCTGAACAGCATGGCTATCTCAAAATTTTGATTGGATGTGTTTGGGGGAATGATGGGGGTGAGGGGGGACTAGTTGCCCTCCAATCACTTTCGACTATTAAAAAGGGCACTAGCCACTCCAATTTCCAATCGAATGAATCCTTTTCGAAGTTTCTACGACAACTCCTTCGATACGATACTACTGCTTGTTTAGTTTGCCCTTGATATGGCAAATTTCCATAGATGCTGTTCAGAAACAAGGGTACCTACAGAAAATTTTCCAAGAAAATTTTCATACTTGAAACAAATACATATTCGGAATAAAAAGCTGGTTCTTTGGTTTAATGCTATGAAAATATAGGTTCTTATCCTTTCGCTATTGATAAGGATTGCTTTTTACTTCAACCAAGTCATAAAGAAAATCTAGTGTTGGAAACTGAAAAGGAGTCATTGCATCACAAATTAGGATTCATATTATCCTTATTTAGGCCTAACACGTATTGGCACGTATCCAACCATGGGCCAACACACCATTTTCTCATGGTTTTCCCTACTCTGCTCTCTTTCATTTACTTTCTTCAAAATTACTTTATAGTCCTCGATTTTCAGGAGACTAAAGTTGATGCTGGCTCTTTCTTCAGTTTTCTTATTATTGTTTGTTCGGTCTGTTGATGAAATGGTAGATTATAATAAGTACTGTCAAAGAATCTAGCAAGATCAAAAATTTGTCCCAATTGAACTTTTTGATTATCAGAAACAAAATTCTTAATTAATCTAAAATTCAGTGCCTGGTAGAGAAAAGTAGTGTATACTATGAGGGTATCTTGAGACCCAGCAGATAAAAGTATTCTTGGTGAGGAGGGCAGAATCTTTTTGGGGGGGATTGGAGGGGGTTAAAGATAAAGAGTATTGGTTAAAAATACCAAAGGATTCTTGAGTCAAAATATTTGAGTTTTCCAGTCGTTTGGGCCATTATTGGAGCTTTGTTTTGTAACTTGTCACCAAGTTTAACAGCATAAACTATAAAAGACCTTGAAACATCCTTCATAGTATTGCAAAAAACCAACAAAGAGAAAAATCTCTAAAAAAAAAAAAAAAAAAAAAAAACAAACAAACAAACAAACCAGACTGTGGCCAGTGGAGATAAAAGAAAAACAACATAAAAAAAAAAACGCGTATTTTTCGCATTTATACCAAAACGGCTTATTCAGAACTAAAGAAACAAAAAAAAAACCAAAAAAAAAAACAAGATAAAACTAAAAACCAATAAAACCCCCACCAAAAAAAAAACAAAAATGTACACTCAGCGCAAAATAATCCACGTAGGGAAAAGATGCTAATATAGAGTTACTTCAGTGAGGACACCAGAGTAACTGAGGAAAAATAAAAAAAACTGTAAATTACTTTAATTATTCAGTTGCGAAATAATCCTTTTGTTAGCTATTACTGAAGCAAATCGTTCTGGTCTAGCAGGTAAAATAGTCCACTGGTGATTATTTAAAATCTTTACTCCCTTATTGACAATTGATTCACTCTTTAGAAGGTTATCATAAATTGTGTCAATATTTAAATTACACGTGTCCCTATTTATGGAGAGGTTAGCAAAAATATGTTTTTTAATTTCTATGGCTTCCCTGGCCCATTGGGTGTAACCCTTATCATTAGAAATAGCCAAGGCTTCATCAAATTTTACCAAATGATCTGGTTGAAGCCAAATCTGCTCTGCTAAAGCTGAAACGAAAGTTTCTGGAGGCTTGCTTAATTGTAGGGTTTTTTCTATTGAGTTACGGTGTTCAATAAACCTTTCAACAAATTGTTGGTGAGTCCTACCAATATAGAACTTCCCAAAAGAACACGGAATTTTATACACCCCACTGACTAAATTTCCCCGAGTTAAATCCTTACCAGAACTAAAAAAAACTACCCATTGCACTCAGCGATTGGAAACACGTGTCAATACCAAATTTACGTAAAACCCGTGAAAGTTTCTCTCCCAAACCAGGTACATATGGTAATGAAATGAAGCTTTTTGATACAACTAACTCCAAAGACTGAGAAACCTCAATAACCCTACTACTATGTTTAGCCCGTATATTTTCAATTATTTTATCAATGAACTTAATTGGATAACTATTGCAAAATTAAATATCTCTCAAGTATAACAATTCCGAATCCAGAAATTCCTGGGAACAAATTTTAAAGGCTCTATCCACTAGTGAAATTACAACCCCCCTTTTCACCGACATAGGGTGGCAAGAATGAAAATTTAAATACCTATCATTGTGCGCAGGTTTTCTGTAAATCGAGAAAAGTAAATGGAGATCCCTTTTAATTAATAAAATATCCAGAAAAGTTAATTTATTATTATCTTCAAATTCAACTGTAAATTTAATATTATTATCAAAACTATTTAAATGCTTACAAAAAAGGTCTAAGGAGTCCAATCCATGTTTCCAAACACACACCACATCATCCATGAACCTACCCCAGAAGCAAGGGGAAAGTCTAAAACTATTTATAGCGGAGGTTTCAATGGCATCAATGAATAGATTTGCCAATAAAGGAGAAAGAGAAGCCCCAATAGGCAACCCAAAAATTTGTCTATAAAACTCCCCTCGAAAACCAAAATAGAAAGAAAATTCATTTACCAGAATAATTAGTCTCATAATGACATCAATATCCAGACTGGCTACCGTCACATCTTGTAATAAATCAAAGTGGTTTTCTAATTTACTTTTTAAAATATCCTCGCATCTTTTTAAATAACACTTTGAATACATGGACACAACATCAAAACTGCAAAGAATTGAAGTCTCCTCCAGCGTGAAATTTCGCAATTTATTAGTAAGATCATTCGAATTTTTTAAATATGATTTTCGTGTTCCCAAAAGTGGACGCAAAGCTACCAACAACCATTTTCCTAAATTTGAAACAGGTGACAGAAAAGTTGACATAATGGGGCGGAGGGGGGGTCCAGTCTTATGAATCTTAGGTAGACCCTAGATCTTGTGGGCCGAACAACCCCTAGGATAATATTTGTTATAAAACTGTGGGGTAATGTGAAAATTATTTTTCATTGACTCTAATTCCTTTCTTGTTGTTTTTACATATTTATCTGTAGGATCAAAATCAAGTTTTTGTATGTAATAGTGTCCAAAATAATGGATGAAAATTTGATTATTATAGTCTTCAGTGTTCATAACTACGATCGTGTTTCCCTTATCGGCTCTGGTGATAGTAAGGAATTTATCCTTTTTCAAATCAGAAAGGATTTTAATGTCATTTTTTTGTGAAATGTCTTTACCAATAAAGTTCATATTAAAGGTGTTTAGTTTTCTTACAATCTCAGCTCTGAGTTCTTGAGGAGTATCAACCTTATCTATAGAAGCCATAATTCCTGACTCCACCTTTGAAATTATTTTTGAATAGGAGACTGGTGTTGGAAAACAGAACTTAGAACCTTTCGACAAAACGGCTTCCTGTTGAATATTAAGAGGCTTAGAAGACAAATTCTTAATTGCTGGACCCAGACAATGACGAGGATAAAAAATATCTGAATCTTGGAAATTCTCAAACAAAAGTTTATTAAACTTGTCAATCACACGACCCTTGGACAAATGAAAATCATGGCTAAAAGATCTCATGGCACTTTCCTTAATTCTTATAAAAATATCATATGTAAGGTTATTTCTTAAAAAGTTTTCAACATAATTTAAGTCCTTAGAAAGTTTAAAACGTCTCTGTTTTTGTTCATAAATTACGTGATTTAAAGATATTATGATTAATTTATTTTCTAATTTTGTTTCATTTTCAGTTCCAAAATGGGTACATATTTTAAAAGATTTCGTAATCACTGATTCCTTCTTGCAATTTTTAAAGAAAATTTGTTGATTTAATAGATTTGCATGTTTTTTAAATAAAGAAAAATAATAATTTACGGAAGCGGCTAATTGTTGCCCTTAAAATTGACGAATTAAATATATTAACCCGAACCGGCAAGTCACTAAAAAAGAAAAACAAAGAGAAAAATCTATAAAAAAAAAAACAAAAAAACGAGACTGTGGCCCGTGTATATAAAAGTAAAAAAAAAGAAACAAAAAACCGGGTTTTGTACTCATTCTAAAAAAAAAAGGTTATAAAGAAATAAAGAAACAAAAAAAA
>NC_142797.1:19301654-19304051 GCF_049724085.1 Artemia sp. Qi Xiang Cuo | reverse complement strand
TCTTAGTCCACCAGCCCGAATGGTGGAAATCCACTAGCTCAGTATTGGGGTCCCAGTCCACCAGCCTGAACGGTGGAAATTCACTAGCTCAGAATTGGGGTCTAGTCCACACGCTCTTCGTACGCGCGCGTACGTAGGCTAACCTAGCCTAACCTAACTTAACCTAACCTAACTTAATCTAACCTAACCTAACCTAATCATACACCTAACTTTTTGCCTGTCTCTCACCTAACCTAAGCTAACCTAAGTGAAGCGTACATGGGCTAACCTAACCTAACTTAACCTAACCTAACCTAATCTAGCCTAACCTAACCATACTCGCCGGAAAAGGTTAGGTTAACTAAAAATGCGCGCGAAATTTAAGCTAACCTAACCTAACTTAAACAGTGAATTTCCACCATTCATACAGGTGGGCTGAGACCCCAATATTGAGCAAGAGGATTTACACCATTCAGGCTGGTGGACTAAGACCCCAATTCTGAGCTAGTGAATTTCCACCGTTCAGGCTGGTGGACTGGGACCCCAATACTGAGCTAGTGGATTTCCACCATTCGGGCTGGTGGACTAAGACCCCAATTTTCCAACTCTTGCATTTCATGACAGAAATTCTAAATGAACTTCGAAAAATCAAGAGAATGTAACTGTGAGAAGGCAAAGCACAACAAGTCACTACTGAAATATTCCAACTCTTGCATTTCACGACAGAAATTCAAAATGAAATTTGAAAAATTAAGACAATGTAACTGTGATATGGTAAGTGTGTAAGTTTTTGTGTGTGTGTAAGTTTTGGCGTGTGTGTGTGTAAGTTTTCGTGTGTGTGCGTAAGTTTTAGTGTGTGTTTTTGTAAGTTTTTGTGTGTGTGTGTAAGTGTTTGTGCGTGTGTGTAAGTTTTTGTGTGTGTAAGTTTTTGTGTGCATGTTAGTTTGTGTTTTGATGTTATTTTTTGCGTGTGTGTGTTAGTTTTTGTGTGTGTGTGTGTAAGTTTTTGTGTGTGTTAGCTTTTGTGTGTGTAAGTTTTGACGTGTGTGTGTGTGGAAGTTTTCGTGTGTGTGTGTGTGTGTGTGTGTAAGTTTTTGTGTGCATGTAAGTTTTGGTGTGTATGTGTAAGTGTGTGTGTGTGTGTGTGTGTGTGTGTGTGAGTTTTTGTGTGTGTGTAAGTTTTTGTGTGTGTTTGTAAGTGGGTATGCGAGTGTTTAAGTTTTTGTGTGTGTGTACGAACGAGAGTGCTTGTAAGTATTTTTTTGCTTTTTATTTTGGTCATTTTTGTTTAATAGTTTTTGTTTACTGGTAAGTGTTTTTTGGTCTATTCGTTTTTGAGTGGGTGTAAGTTTTTGGGTGTGTGTTTAAGTTTGTGTGTGTTTGTGTGTGTGTGTAAGTTTTTTTTGTGTGTGTGTGTAATTTTTTGTGTTTGTGTTTTTGTGTTTTTGTTATTTTGTGTGTGTGTATTTTTTTACGTTTGTGTGTCTTTTTTCGTGTTTGTGTGTGTATTTTTTTTGTGTGTGTGTGTGTGTGTGTGTTTGTTAGTTTTTTTTAGTTTGTGTTTGAGATTTTGTTGTTTTCTTTTTTAAGTTTTTTTTTGTGTGTGTGTGTGTGTGTGTGTGTTAGTTTTTGTGTATGTGCAAGTTTTGGCGTGTGTGTGTAAGTTTTCGTGTGTGTGTGTGTGTGAGTTTTGTTGTGTGTGTGTGTGTGTGTGTGTGTGTAAGTTTTTGTGTGCATGTAAGTTTTTGTGTGCATGTAAGTTTTCGTGTGCATGTGTAAGTTTTTGTGTGTGTGTGTGTGTGTAAGTTTTGTGTGTGTGTAAGTTTTGGCGTGTGTGTGTAAGTTTTCGTGTGTGTGTGTGTGTGTGTTGTGTGTGTGTGTGTGTGTGTGTTAGTTTTTGTGTGCTTGTTAGTTTTTGTGTTCTTTTAAGTTTTTGTTTGGTTGTGTTTGTTTGTGAGTGTGTGTGTGTTTTTATGTTTTTGTGTGTGTGTATTTTTGGGCGTGTGTGTGTAAGTTTTCGCGTGTGTGTGTGTGTGTGTGTGTGAGTTTGTGTGTGTGTGTGTGTGTGTTTATTTGTTTTTTTTCATGTATTTTTACTTGTGAAATTTATTTTTCTTGTTAATGTGTAAGTTTTTTTGTTTGTGTGTGTGTGTAAGTTTTTGTGTGTGTGTAAGTTTTGGCGTGTGTGTGTAAGTTTTCGTGTGTGTGTGTGTAAGTTTTCATGTGTGTGTGTGTTAGTTTTTGTGTGTGTGTGTGTAAGTTTTCGTGTGTGTGTGTAAGTTTTCGTATGTGTGTGTAAGTTTTTGTTTTTTCGTGTAATATTTTGTGCGTCTGTGTAAGTTTTGGTGTGTATGTAAGTTTTTATTTGCATGTAAGTTTTCGTGTGAATGTGTAAGTTTTTTGTGTGTATGTGTGTGT